>NW_015656006.1:183956-184317 GCF_001515625.1 Sinocyclocheilus rhinocerous | reverse complement strand
CACACACACACATTTCATATGCTCTATTTTCACTTATACACTTTTTTTCTCACCAAAAAAAGAAAAAGAAAAAAAAGAAAGATCAATTTGCTACTATAATGCTTTGATTTGATTTCTATTAACCTCTCACTCATGACATTAAAAAATAAGAGCTTGTTATAATCATAACTACATTCTTTTGTGTTATGTTCATTTTTAGAGCAATTCTGACAGAGGTTTAATTAACTGCTCTTACACAATGATCTGAGACTTACTGTAGTTCCCTTTCATGGGAACTTCGAACTGCGTCCTCTAGGGGTCGCTATGGGGAACGCCTCGTCGTGACCCGTGTCTGAAGCATACATTGAAAAAACACCAACTC
>NW_015656006.1:181512-183872 GCF_001515625.1 Sinocyclocheilus rhinocerous | reverse complement strand
AAATCTGTAATTCAGGTTCTATTAGGTCCAGCTCTTTGCAATTTACTTTGTTTGATGCCATTAGATGCCAAAATGTACCAGAAAAAAAGAATCTTTCAAATAACAGCTTCTAAACAGGAGTTATTGCATTATAAGTGAAGCGAGTAAAATTGTCCTTTTTTGCATATACATGTGTCATTTTGAGTTTCCTTTGCAAAAATAGGCTTTATAAAACACATTACCCCCAGAATTCTATTTTACTGTGTGCCATAAGCACTTTTCTTGATTATTGATTGAATTATGTTTTATTTTTATGTTTTTATAAGTAGTAATATACAAAATGGCATAAGCGAATTGGACCAAGCTGAGCTAATACGTTAGCCGCGGCTGCTATGACCTTCAGAGCGTGAAACAAACAAATAAATGATCATTCACACAGCGCTGTAATAATCCATGTATATTTACTGTATATTTACTGAAATGCATCATGTACAGTCCTTTTCTGTCAATAAACAGTTTTATCAGATTGTTAGCTGTGCTATCACGTTTCAAAATAAAGATTCAAAGATCACAAATGGAGAAAACACGCTGATAAAGCCTCACCAGACGCACGTTCATTCCTCTACACGGCGCCGCTGAACGTTCTTCATCATATACAACTTGCAATATGATTATCATAGATTGATATTCTCCGAGCTGCAGATGCGGTAGCTTTTCCGCGAGCCATCGCCTTCAAAACAGTCCAAAACTATACTTCCCAAACACTACACACACAGCTTGCAGAGCTATCCCGGATCCGGATGCGGTGTCTGCCCCCTCGCCCGCCCTCCCCCCGCTGTTGACGCAGAGGTGTCAAACTTCACAGCTCTGACTGGCCCGCTGAGCGAGAGTGTCATGTAACCTGACCTATTGCAGTCCACAGCCCAGCACAGAGCTGTAAAAGATCAGACCTGCCTGCCTGCAGCGCTGATGATTTGAAGAGCGCGTCTTTGGCAGAAGTGCGTCTATTTTCTCTGGTGCACATCTGGACAAAACGCTATATATCTCACCGATGGAAGCACGCAGAAACGTGAAAATGGTCTTGTTTGAAAGAAGAGATCCTAATCTAAAAGATAATATAGAGTATATAGATATTTGTGGCTGTTTGCGGCTGACTGAAGCAGTGCTACGAGTCGGAATGTAACCCATACGAAAATTTGCTTAGAGGTGAGACATTTCACATTGCGATTCCATTGAAGATCATTCGATCTGTGATTGTCACACAATGACATAATCTACAGAGTCACATTCCTGAGAATGAGAGCTTTCTTGTGATATATGACTTGACTGTTTTGTGAAAACTATATAAAATACACATTCTTCGGAAAAATTATTTGCAATCGTTAGGCGGAAATTAGTGTGTGGGACGAATACATTTCTAAGCTTAATTTTACTGCTTTATGAATCCTAAAACTAACGTTTATGTACGTCTTTAAAACGTCTTTGTAAAGAAGACACTCCAAGCTTTCAAATGAACCCATATATGGGCTGATACCATATAAGGAAGGCTATGTAAATGAAGCATAAACATCTTTAAGGCGATTTTGGACCCGTATCCGGGTCCGCGGAGTATAATTAACTCACTGTTGCAAAGGTTCAATCATATATAACTGAATCTGACTCAACAATATAACAGTATAAATGGGTAGAACTGAATTATGAAGAACTCTGAAGCCTGTGAATTCAAGGAGAATCCAAGCTGTCAGTTTAACATGTCAGTGACGGGGGATGGGGGTCTTGGACAACCTAGTTTCTGTCCCAGATTCCATGTCTGTTTGAAGTCTAAAGCGCCATATGCTTGGAGAATGCAAACAAACCATCAGAGTGGCTCAGGCTAACCTGGAAATATGGCATGCAGATCACTAATCATAGGAAACTCTCAGTATAGTGATACAGACAATTTCCCAATGAACACAAAATTTGAACAGATAAAGAATCAGAATCAGAATCAGAATGAGCTTTATTGCCAGGTATGTTTACACATACGAGGAATTTGTTTTCGTGACAGAAGCTTCCACAGTGTAACAGAATGACAGTGACAGAACAAAAAACACAGATAATAAAAAATAAAAAATAGAACAAGTAAAATAAGGAATAAAAAATATACAAACCGACAATTGTATGTACAGGTATAGAACAATAAACAACTGCGGAGCACGCCACGGAGGCAGCCATCAGCGTCGGCACCATCGCCATCCATTATACAGTTAACAAAAGCAAAAAAGACCTCTAACACTAGCTTGCTCTATTCTTTTTCTATTCTATCTATTCTGTTTTCTTTTCATTTATTATATTATTTAAAAAAAACCTTGCTACGTGTACTGCGTTAAGCTAACTGAGAC
>NW_015656006.1:180374-180949 GCF_001515625.1 Sinocyclocheilus rhinocerous | reverse complement strand
AAAACCGGTGAAATATCGGGTGGTGTGTACTGCCGAATGTCCAGCAATTCGTCTCTGGTGAAACTGATTGCAGGGATATAACTAAAGACAGGACGAACTAACAAAAACATAAAAACAACTGCGGAGCACGCCATGGAGGCAGCCATCAGCGTCGGCGCCATCTTCGAACAGTAGATGTGAACTACTGTTCGAAGTAGAGTTCGAACAGTAAAGAAAAGTAGAGTTCAAACAGTAAAGTGCACAACATCTGCACTGACTGATTTTGTTGTTAATGTAAGGTAATAGTTGTCAGAGTATAAGAATTACTGTAAATGTGTGTGAAACCATGTGTAAAGAAATGGCTATAAAAAATATATTTTATATAAAGATTTTTTTTATATAAAGAAATAAAGATTCAATCAGTAAACACAACAAAATCTACAGCTCCAAGCGTAGAGCTCCTTTATATCTCCAGAGATGTTCTGATACTGCCAACATTTGGACTGTATGTACTGAACAGCAGGGACTCCTGAGGTCACCAGTAAAAAAAAAAAAAAAAAAGCGGGACGGGAGAGAGACAAAGGGGGATTATGGCG
>NW_015656006.1:175958-179250 GCF_001515625.1 Sinocyclocheilus rhinocerous | reverse complement strand
AAAAAAAAAAAAAAAAAAAAAACCTTACTTACAGGGTCACCAGTAAAAAAAAAAACCTAAGAGTCTACCTCCACTTCAGTTAGGGAGAGTCAAAAGCTTTGTACAGATAAGCAACTCACTGAAATGAGTCAGAAACCAGCAGCCTTCTGCTGCTTTTAATCTGAAAACCAAATAACACAGCAAGTGGATGTGGGTGTGATACTACGGTGGCGCATTGCTGCCACACACATATCATTTGTTCCACTCAATTATGTCCTAATAACGAGATCTTATGTCGTAAAAACGGCATCTTTTCTCGTTAAAACAACATATTTTCTCTCAATAACAACATATTATGTCATAGAAATTAAATGTAGTTTCCCGTTATAGAAGATGGTTACATTATGTGAGCGAGCTAAGCGATTGTCCGCGCTGCTGTCGCCACAGTCCTGAGATAAACGAGGATCTGCACGCTGCTGAAGTGGATAATAGAAATACACTGTTTTAAATGTAGTTTAATGTTATCGTCTTTATTGTAGCGGTATGTTTATTAGGATTAATCTTCAATCTCTATAATGCTATCCAATAGTTGCACTCTGGTCTTGGAATATTTATTTATTTGAATGACTTGATTTTCTACTGAGAAATAAAGAGAAATGACAAACGGTTTGATATTAGTGTTGTTATTATTATTATTATTATTATTAATAATAATATTATTACTTAGTTTTGTTTGAGAAACGGAAAACCTAAAATTAAACTAGATTTTTCGTATTTTTTGTTCGTGGGTAAAAAAAAAAAGGGATTATATGCTTTAGCCTATTTGTTTCAAATGGGTGGGTGGCCCAAAACGCCACTTTTCAGCTCAGCCTGTCTTTACTGTCTGTCCTATCACACAGAATAAGAGTTCATCTGATGTACCGCTCTGCACATTAGTCACAATAATGTTTCTTCATACTGTTTGGCTGTTGCATAGGCTACATATCTTGCAAAGCCTACATAGCCTACATAGAGCTTAAAACGGCACTTCTCGGGTCGGCGGCGCCGGCGCGATAACTTGCATTGTGATAACAGCGGAAAGAAATGTAAACGTCTCCTTTATTTTGTGTACACCCACAATAACTACAAAATGTTACAAATTGCTTTTGTAAAATAACAGGGTGCGCTTTTGCCGTCTTGTGAACTTCTTTCTGAAACGCGCCTCAAAAATTAACTGAAAAGTTAGTGAATATGACTATAGAAAGCTTGAAAGGTGTACTTCTAAATGAAACAATCAAAAACAAATATGTTGTGTATTTTAATTTGTATAAATCCAACGAGAGGTAAAGTTTTTGCCGACTGAGTTCATTATCTGTATTGTGGTCACACCCACGCGCAGCACAGACTATTCTACTAACACAGCCTAGTAGAGCCTGGAATTTACCCCAGAAGAAGATGCAACCATAGACTGTATAAAAACATGGACGTGGTGTCCGTGACGTAACCTGTAGACTTCCGACGAGCGTTTTGAAGCCTAAAGTAGGCGGAGCCAGCCGTCGCCATCTTGGCAGCGCGTCACCGCGCGTCACTCCCGGATACTCCCGGCGGGAGCTGGCTGCTGAAACCACGCCCACCTAGCTTGACGGGGGTGACAGCAGCGGCAATCCACCTGTCACTCAAGTGCCCACGCCCTTAATTATGCAGAACTTTAAGGCTTAATATAATTTAAACGGATGAGTTATAAAAAAATTCACCCCCCTCACAGTTGTCATGAAGGGCAAAATTAGCTATATAGACCAAAATCATTTTTTGAACCAGGCTGTAAACATGTTTTTTTCTGCTGTAAAGTTGGGCATTTTAACATGGGGAGTCTATGGGATTGACTCCCTTTTGCAGCCAGCCTCTAGCGGCCAGTTGACGAATTACAGTTTAAGTCACTTCCTTGTTGGCTTCAAGAGAGAGAGCGGGAGGTTGCCTAAATAATTAATTCTTATAATCAGACAAAAGCTATCAAGGTCATCTACGCATGTGAAACAAATATTAAAGCATAATAACAAATTTTTTAACCCAAATCTTTTTTTTTTACCCACGAACAAAAAATATGAAAAATCTATACCTTAATTTTCGTTTTTTAAACAAAACGAAATAATAATAATAATAATAATAATAATAATGGTTCTACGATCAACTTAGGCTTACGATGCTTTTGGGAAACGCAGCCCAGAAATGTCCGTATACTTTAGTGTTAAATCAAACAAGTCATTCAAATAAAGAAATATTCCAAGACCAGAATCGATTATTCAAAAATAACTGGTGTGATCTGATCATCTTAAACGATTCATCCTCTGGGTCTGAGTGCAATTATTGGATATCATTATATTGTAGACAGATTGGAGATTAATCCTAAGCATGCCGCTACAATAAAAACAATAATATTAAAATACATTTCAAACAGTGTATTTCTATTATCCACTTCAGCAGCGTGCAGATCCTCATTTATCTCAGGACTGTGGTGACAGCAGTGCGGACAATCGCTTAGCTCGCTCACATAATGTAACCATATCTTCTATAAAGGGAAACAACATATCATTTTTGTGACATAATATGTCGTTATTACGAGACAAAATATGTCGTTTTAATGAGATAATTATGTTGTTTTAACGAGAAAAGATGTCGTTTTAACGAGATAATTGTCGTTTTAACGAAAAAAGATGTCGTTTTAACGACATATCTCGTTATTACGACATAATATGACATTTTTGTCATAAAAAAAATAATATGTGTGTGGCAGCAATGCGTCACCGTATGATACAATGTCCTCTTGATGGTGAGATGATAGGAAAGACACTTCAATGACTCCTTCACAAGTAATGACAGAGATGAAACCTGGTTAACCAGGGCTGCGTTTCTCGATAATGATTGATCTTAGAGCTTAATTTTATGCACATTTTATGATCGTTAGTTATTTTTTCACGTGCGTTTCCCAAAAATGCACTTAACACAATCGCACGTAGCCGTGCTTTAAGTGCTACTTAGGAGTCGCTATCCGTTTGTCAAGTGCTGAAATGTCACCTTATAGAATGGCTCTTAATTGTAGTACACGCTCATTTATTGAAATGTTAACCTAATGCTGCGTTCCAGACAACTCGGATATAATAACTATAATACAATATTATATTATATTATATTATATACTTTACATAATAATATATATTATACTTATATATATTTATATACAGTATATATATATATATATATATATATATACAGTGGGTACGGAAAGTATTCAGACCCCCTTAAATTTTTCACTCTTTGTTATATTGCAGCCATTTGC
>NW_015656006.1:165642-175881 GCF_001515625.1 Sinocyclocheilus rhinocerous | reverse complement strand
TATATATAAAATAGTATAAAATATCTATATAGAGACTGTCACGGCTTCTACTGTGTCGGAGTAAGGAGAACGAAGACGCAGGAGATTCAGCTTCACAATCTTTAATGAACCGAAATAGCAGGGAGCACACGTAGAACTTAGAATAGACATTTAACAAGGAACCATAGATCAGACAACACTTTAAATACTAAACTAAACGAGGGTAATTGACAAGACACACCTGAATCAAATGAACACAATCAAACAAGGGAGAAACTGGGTCACGGGGAGCACATGGGGAGAAAACACAACAAAACAGGAACATGTGTCTGACATCACCTCCCCCTCCTGGAAGGCACGTCCTCGCGCCACATACAATCAACAAAGGGGGTGGGAGGCTGTTCACCCTGGAGGCCTCTTAGCCCTCTCTGGGCTAAACTCGGGATCTGAGGCCCTCTCTGGGCCTGACGTGGGAACAGGAGCCCGCCCTGGGCTTGACGTGGAAACAGGAGCCCTCCCTGGGCTTGACTCGGGATTTGAGGCCCTCCCTGGGCCTAACGTGGGAACAACAGCCCTCTCTGGGCTGAACGTGGGGACAGGAGCCCTCTCTGGGCTTGACGTAAAAACAGGAGCACTCTCTGGGCTTGACTCGGGATCTGAGGCCCTCTCTGGGCCAGACGTGGGGACAGGAGCTCTCTCTGGGCTTGGAACGGACTCTGAATTTGTTTGGGCTGTAGTGGATTCAGGACTGAACTTGAAGAAATGAGCGGACTCAGGGGCTGGAGCCGACACTGGAGCGGAGTCCTGATAAATGCAATTTCAACTATTTCTGAAGTGCTTCTAGTTGGAAAGCACTACCATAATGTTTTTCTGTTGGTCTTGTATAGGTATATGTTTGTTTTAGTTTTTTTGTTTTCTTTTGTTAAAAGCTGTTAAATTATTAAGCAGTGTCTCATGTAGATTTTTTTTTCTTGTATTTTATGTGGTGACCACTGGGAGGTGCTCTAGGCATATATTTTTCTTCCTTGGTTTTATTCCCTGACGTATGTTGCAAAGCGAAAGTAAAAGTTTCACGCACCTTCATTGCGTTCTAACAGGAAAGAGTTCCATGTCTTTTTTTAAAGTCAACACTTATTTTATAAAGAACACCGCTAACTCACATAATGCAGTGAAGCAGCCTGTGCATAGAATGAATTATCGATTCTCGAGGCATCAATAGAACAACCAATTCAGCACCACCGCCATGGACAGCACCTGGTAACGTCGCACATAAGGAGGTATATCTTAAGCAGCCTCCTAAGTTTTAGTTCGGGGAACACACTTAGAACAGGTATACCTTTAGTTAAGACATACCTTTAGAGTCTTCGTTGTGCGCTAAGAGACAAAAGTTATCAGGAAACTCAGCCCTGATCACTTGTCTTTGTCAAGGATGCCAGACACTTTTGTTGAGCATCAGAAGAGGCTAAAACTGATGGCTAAAATACCATTTCTGTGTGCTATACCGTAGCATCATGTCAGCACTCATATACATAAACAAGAATAAACAGAAAAAGATGGATTTTTTTAAACTAGTGACCACAATCATGCATTCAAAGAGCTTGAAAGCAAGAATTACATGGTCATTTTGATTAAATCAAATATAAACTTCTTGAGACCACAGTAACAACATTCCTTTTCAGAATTTTCTTTTCAGAAACCAGAAACATGATTTTCCGTTCAGAAACCTTCCAAAGGTCTATTCTTCTCTGTCAGTTTCATTGGTGTCATTATTCTGGATCTCCATCATTTCCTTAGAATTGCATAATCATGAAGGAGAATCAGAAGTATGCTGTTCTTGCACGTAACCATGAAATTCAGTGACCATGCAAGAGGGACTGCAGGACGTCAGCAAGATAGAAGTCGATCTAAGAAACCCCAAAGGCTTGGAGAGAAGCAGTCTCATAATAATTATAGTCATAGTTACAGGGACCAAATTCAGACTGTATCCTATTCTATTCTGGTTCACAATGCTCATGACATTACAATACAAAAATGTCTAAATGTAGAGTAAAATACAGATGCAGTATAAGGCAATCACAAAACTTACAAAAAAAATATATGGACGAAATCAGCATCACAATTCAGTTTTAAATGGTTGTAGGTCAGGAACGTGCTCTTTCCTGGTCATCATGACAGCAAATACCATCCAGGCATGACCAGAGGGTGAATTTATAGCAAACTATAAACCCACGAGCAATAGTTTTCAAGGTGGAGAATAAGAAGCCTTTGGCAAATTAGTCCTCTCTTGCTCTGGGCATCCACAAAAGTGTTGCATTTACAAGGCAAATGGCAAACTATTTTACATCAGAAAGACCTACAAAGATTTATTTTTCATCTTAGATGTCCCTTGCAATGTGAGCACAGAATAAAATACAGTGAGGATCAGAATAAACACCTTTTTTATCTCACTATATGCCTGCAAATCTTTAAAACTGGTTAGATTTTAAGACTCTGTGTTGCAGTCAGACCATCAGGCCACATCGATCAATCCAATAGTGAAATAGGAATTTCTTCACAAACACTCTGAAGCTGGAAGGGTGCCATTTACCATCCACATACTGTGGACCAGTCAGCTTGTTTTGCTTGACAAAATGCATGACTTCAGTTTGCTGTCAAAACCGGTAGACTATTAAAACAAAACCAAAAAAAAAAGGAAAATACCGGATAAAGAAAGATATCGGGGTGCAAGGTTTAATGTGGGCCATGATAAATGAGACCTGAGCTTTCCATTTCAGTGGTGGCAATTGATTAAACCTATTTTGTGGAATCTGCTTTCGGTCATTCATCCCTGTCTGTGATGCAGTGCTGCCTCTCAAATTAAACGGAGCCCAATGTATTCAACTAGACATCATATAGTGAAAAAGTGTTGGGAAAGCTGAATAGGTCCTACAACCCATCACAGAAATTCTAATGGTTTCCACTACAAATACCATTACAAACATTACAAACCATCAACTTTTAACCATTAAAATAATAGTTTCCTGTAGTATGTTTTTGGACATGTTCCATTAGTGGTTTTAACAAGCTAACAATAGAAGGCGACCAATTACCAGTAGAGACCAACAAGCACCATTACAGTTACCATTAAAACCAGTGCAATTATCATTATAACCAGTAAAACCATTCAAATTCTGTGATGGTTTCTATTGCTTTTTTCATCCGGGCTAAAATGGCTGTTGCCAGCAATCTGCCTTGAAACATAAACATTTTAGAAACACACTGCATTTATTGGCACACATATGCTTTCCCATGCATGATTTTTTTTTTTGTAGGTTATCCCAACTCCAAATTTTCCTTTGATTATATCCTTGTTTTCATTAACAAGTTGGGCAAGAAGTAACAGCTGTTCTTGCATCCAGTTTGGTTTTCTTTTACATTATTATTCTACTCTGTTAATTAAAAGGCTGTTCATATGCATATTCACTAATTGTTTACGAGAAGCACACATGTAAGAGGCTGACAATTTTCATTAACCAGTTGGGCAAGAAGTAACAGCTGTTCTTGCATCCAGTTTGGTTTTCTTTTACATTATTATTCTACTCTGTTAATTAAAAGGCTGTTCATATGCATATTCACTAATTGTTTACGAGAAGCTCACAAGAGGATGACAATTAGCTGAACATATACTTGTTTAATTAGTGACACTTAGCCTGCATTTTTAAACCTTTATTTGAATATGGCAACATAATATTGTACTCTACAATATTTCTATGAATAAATCTCTGACAGAGACCCCAATCACTGTTTGCACACTTTGTAAGTATGCTGACATCATCCATAGCAACGAGGTCAACCCCGCCCTTACTCTTAGCTTAAGACTTCTCTCTATTCCTTAGTAAAAGTTTGTCTCAGCAGCTTTGTGAATAGGTTTTAAGAGAAAACTCTTAGCTAAAAACTTTTACTGCTATTTAGGAGAACTCTTGGTGGTACGATAAAATGTTTTGTGAATACGGGCCCAGATCAGTACGTCTGAGATGAAAACATGTTCCAATAATACAGTATACAGGTATATCACAAATTAGTGTTTCACATTCACATTCATATATTTTGTAGAGAAGAAATGTAAGCTCATTTTGTATTTGCATCATTTGTCATCCAGTTTTCTTCTAAACAATAAACCAGTTGAGATAGGTGGTGGATTTGACATTGGTGTCTTAAACATTTTAGGCTCAGAAAACCAGTAAGTCAAAAGAACTTCCTGTGTAATTCAGAGCACACAGATGAGTTCTGTTCTAATTAGGAGGCAATCAATAAAGCAAAAGAAACTACTTCTTAGACCTTACTCATAGAGTCTCGGGTGACCTTACCTGACCACAAAGATCTAACTTTTCCTGAAGCAAGTACAAAATTTTGCTTGTTGGCCACACAGTTTTTAAAACGAAACCGGCAAGAGCTAAAATAGAGCTTTTTGTATTACAGCACCAGTTAATATATGTTGATTAAGAAATTGTTCTGTACATATTACTATGTATACAAACAGATTGAAAATGGACAAGCCTGTGCTGCAGTTCTGTGGATGTTTAGCCCTCCAAGTCTCAGTGCCAGTTATGTGACTGAAAACTAGGAATAGTACACAAATTACATGGACTATATTTATCTGCTCTGCTGGAGCTTGACAGTTACAATCACCATCACCTCATCCAATACACGGAAGAGACTTCACATGGGTTTGGTGAGGGTGAGTAAATGGCAGGATTTTCCTTTCATATTTCTACTGTAAAGCAGTATCACTTTTTATTTATTTTCGTTTTGTGATTTTTCTACCTTAAAAAGGGAGCATGAGTAAAAACAACTGCGAACCACTGACTTAAGTAAACAAAACAGATCAAGGTGTCACACTGAACTTGCATTGCTCCCTAAGCATTTATCATCTGGGTTGCCATGGGTACCAGCCGTAATTTCAGTGCATCTCTAATTATTGGCGACATTACAAATTGATATTATATAATAGCTGCTCTCGACAGACGCGGCACCTCGGTTCTTCTTCTTATATTTTTACGGCGGTTGGCATCCAGCGTATTGGTGCATTACCGCCACCTTCTGCTCCGGAGTGTGGATCAGAAAATAGGTTTACAGACTAAATCACAAAATAATAACAATAACGCGACTAAACGAGACAAAATAACGTTATAACATTTCGTTTCATCTCGTTTTGGTCAACGAAAATGAAGAGACATTTTAGCATAGTTTTTATTTTGTAAACCACATTTAGTCTCGCTTTTAGTCGTCAACGTCAATTACATTTAATTATAGTCATCGTCACATGACCAGCATTTTCGTCTCGTCTCGTTTTCGTCACGTGATAAAGGTTTGTTGACGACGATATTTAGTCATAATTTTCGTTGACGAAAGCAACACTACTACCGTTGTATTGAATCACAGTATTGCATCTCCATTGGTGGCTGTGGCATTTTCCTGCTTGTGAGTTGCTTGGCAAGCATGATTGGTGTCTTGAATCATTTTCATCAGAGTGTAAAACCATGTTTTCATTTTGCTCCAAACCTCTGCGAGTCATCCCTGCAGCATCAACACAATCTGGATCGATGTTAAGGCAATCAACTCATCAACAGTTCATCCTGTCAGTGGTCAAAATCAAAATGTATCTGTGTCTTATCTCAGACTTCAACTGATATAATTTCACAAAGTCTTGTTTTTGGGCTGGTAAGTTTTCAATGATCTTTATCGACAACTAGCAAAGCGCACTCCATGACAGTATGTCCATGTCATTTTATAATTGAAACTGTTGATGAAGCTCAGCTAGATTAATTATACCTTATCTGATGCTCTGCTTTGGAACTGGGGTCTTAATCACAAGGAACCCATAGTAAAAGTTAGTGTCAGATCAATTTCCCCATTCCCATCTTTGCATTGAGAGATCTGAACCTCTGATACTAAATTATCAAGAGGGGTGTTGCACTCCTGCCTGTCTTAAAAATAATTCAAGCCATGTTCACTGAATGGTTTTCAGTGTGGTTTGGAATTTTTACGTCGCTGTGCTGTTCCAGGAAGAATGTCAGTCTACCCACTGTGCTCGCTGCAATTATCGCTCTGAGGCCAGCCAATGCCATTTCTTTGCTCCCAATCTAAGAAACTTTGAAAGATGAACAAAATTGCATGTCAGATTGAAAGCTCTATTTTCCATGACATTTTATTAATGAGATAAAGACCCGGATGAAGCAAAAATTTAGTCTTTACTCAGGTAAACCCTTGTGGAGAAATTGATAGATTTAAGCAGCATTTTTTTTAGAGGAAGAAATTCTGTGGAATTTTTAATAGTGCAATATAACTGGCATCCCTTCCCAAAGTATAACTTAAAACGCTATCCCACTTAAAAACAGTCCTCGCGAGGGAGCATTAATGCATTGCGAGCGCACAGATTAGGCTCATTTGAGATTAGCAAAATCTGCGTAGACCCGATCACCGCAAAATGCATGCCGGTTAGAAATGTGTCAGCGGGTGGTCTGCCTTGCTCTGATGTCATGCTGTCATATGGCAAAAATCTCTCGTGAGTCGCGACAGCGAGTCGGCCGTGCAGTTGAGCGCAGTTGCTCTCCCCAAGCTGCGCTGACCAAAAGCACAATGGGAAACAACTTGCTGACGTCACAGCTTAATGTTCATTGGTTCAATCAACCGCTTTCTCTTCTAAAATGTTTTATTTTTTATCTGATATCACGTGATTATGTGTTTAAAATATGCATGAATATTCCCAAACACCATGACAGTGCGATCTCTGTGAGATATGTGATTGTTCTCATATTTCTAAAACAATTCTAAAATACATGTTTTTATTAAAGGGGTCATGTTTATAAAGAATATCTCTTTGGATTTGAGACTTTAGTCTTTGCAACTTTACAGATCTTCTTTATGCACCAAGAGCTTGTAACACTCCAAAGAGAAAGGAAAAACTGAAATCGCATCATATGACCCCTTTAAAGTAAAAATGGATGATAAAGATTTCAAATGGTATAAATAGCAAGTACTTTGAGTGTTTTGTTCATCATATTTGTTTTCATATAAAAGCAACAGAACTGAAATTCTATAATGTTTATCAGCAACACAGCGCATGAGTGTGAATAACGCGATATTCGTCTTTGATCTTGTATGTATCTGTTCTATTTCGAGAGGTCAGAATTGTCCATCTTGACTGCACTTATTTCACTCCTCCCCTCACTGCAGCTGCCTACTCTTGCCTAAATTTCAGGCAAGGCTAGCCGCATCTCAAACGAGCCTATTGTCTTACTATTGGAAGATGAGGGTCTGTATTATTTACTATTGGAGAAAGGGTAACCGTCAACTTGGATCACGTGTCTTAATAACTAACCAATTACATTACAGCTTTGACATCATTCAATTTCAGTCAGAGTTGTGTGTAAGGTCCACACACTCTGGCCCAAGGAAGGTATCCAGTGGTGGATGAAGGTCACTTGCGTGTTCGGTCTTTTCAGCGCGCAGAGTTATTCAAGTTAAGTTTAACTCAATCTGACTCCATTTTATTATTACCTCGAATTTTGGTTGAAAAGCAAATTGGCTGTTTGTCGGTCTCTAATTATTCTGACATTTGATTATTCTAGTTAACTCTTTACTTTGTATTTTCTCGTTCATTTAGGATGCCTCACGCAGTGACTTCTCTTATAAATGAATACAGCATGGTTAATTGTGTCGCCGCCGACACGTTCGGTTTTAAAGGGTTAATGGCAAACAAGTTGAAGATTAGCCGATAGGCTATTGATTCGTTAAATGATAAGCTGTTTCCTCTAAAAAGCTGTTATTCAGCGTAATGAAGCCTCTCCTCCATTAATATCCATTTTTTTAAAAAAGACCTCTGGTCTCCTTTCCCACGTACTGCCGAAGCGGAAGCGTTAGCATTAGCCGTTATGCTTTTTTGGCTAAATGTTGCAGGCTTGCCTTCCAGGGGCGTGTCTGCGTGGTGGCCATGGGTGGCACCGGCCCCCCCCCCTGAAAATGTAATTCCCGAAACTTTGCAACATGTGTGTGGCCAAAAAACTTTCTACATTTTAAATTGATTGCCCCCCCGTGGCCACCCTCCTTTGAGGTAGTGACCCAGACTGGCCCCCCCATTTAAAATGCTCTAGAACCCTGTTTGGTTCTAGTTCCTACCAGAGATTGTCTTACTATTGGGAGATGAGAGGGTCTGTACTACTTACCATTGGAGAAAACGTAATGGTCAACTTGGATCACATGTGCCTTGATATCCAATCATATTACAGACTTGATGTCACTAACGGTGCGTTCCAAACGGGATATATCGCCCTCCGAAGGGCACTTCGGAGTGAAAACAATCATGGCCGCCATATTGAATGGTCGTTCCAAACCGAAGTGCTCAAAACTGGCCACTGCAGAGGGCCCTTCGGAATGAAGGATTTCGAAGGGTACAACTGATGGACACTTCGGTCCCCCATGATCCTTGCATAGGGAAGTTGTTTGGCATCAGTTTGACTTCACCTATAAATGTATGTATAGTATTTTTCTATACTACTGTAATATTTATACGAGTTAGATTTGGTGCATTATTATGGTCAAAACGACATTGTACTTCAACAAAAATACTTTACAGCTACCTTTATCAGTCCATTCAAATACATAGACACAATATACATTAGAAATACATATTACATGTACAATATACAAATATAGATTATATTTACCGTAAAAGACGTTTTGGTGTCAACCAGCGTACAAAATGTGCGACGAAGGCGCCTTCTTGATCGTTTTGTTAAGATGACGCAGAAGTGCGTTCCAAAAAAAGAGTTTTTTAACCCTTACACCCTTCATCCCTTCGAAGCTCTCACTCCGGAGGGTAAACCCTTTGAAGGAATTAGGGCATAGGGATGAGCCCTTCTGAATGGAACGCAGAGTGAATTTTAGTCAGAGTTGTGCAACACTCAGTCGCCGTTTACAGATACCATAGGAATGAATGAGAAGTGCCGTAAGCTGAATCCCACCTGTCGCAAAATGTCTGTGACTTCTCTTATAAAAAAATTTTTAAAAGTCTTTTTTTTTTCTGTGTAAACTCTAAAAATAGTTAAATCCAACCAAAACTCTTGTTTAATGGCAAACAAGTTGAAGATTAGCCGATAGGTTGTCGATTCATTCAATGAAAACTGTTTCCTCTAAAAAGCTGTTTATTCAGCGTAGTGAAGCCTGGAAACATCCATTCAAAAAAAACAAAAAAAATAAAAATGGCCTCTGGTCTCCTTTGCCATGTACTGCCGAAGCGGAAGTGTTAGCATTAGCCGTAACGCTTTTTCTGGTTAAAGGTTACAGGCTGCCTTCTAGTGGCTTTGGTTGCTATATTAATGATCATGGTTCAAACAACCATGATGTTGTGTTCTCTTCAAAAAATGTTTTATTTTTTTATCTGATATCATGTGATTAGTGTTTAAATTATGCATGAATATTCCCAAACACCATGACAGTGTGATCTCTATGTGTGTGTGAGATATGTGATTGTTCTCATATTTCTAAAAAAAAATCTAAAATACATGTTTGTATTAAAGTAAAAATTGATGATAAATACGGAATAAATACAATAAGTATTTTGAGTATCTTGTTCATCATATTTGTTTTCATATAAAAGCAACAGAACTGAAATGACATCATGTTTATCAGCAGCACAGCGCATGAGTGTGAATATTTAATATATGTAATAAATAAAAATAATAAATATTATGTAATAAAATTCAGGAAGCAATCAAAAATGTTGAAAATTGGTAATACATAATATAATACATGTATAATATAATACATAATAGGGGTTTTAAAAATTCACAAACAAAATCATGGCATACCATATTCACAAAAAAGAAAACCAATTATGAAACGAGTTTGACATTGTATAATGAAAAGATAGAAAAAGTTAAGGAATTTAAATATTTGGGATTGTGGCTGAATGAAAAATATACACGGAGGAAGCATATTAAAAAACATTGAAACAAAGTGCAAAAAATACTAAATTTAATGAGATGCATTACAGGAATGGAGTGGAGAACAGAAAGAGAGGCTCTTTTAATTATACAGTGCACAGCATAAATGAGTGCACCCCCTCTGAATAAATATAAAAGATGTATTTTCTTAATACAAGCAAAACAATTTGCTTGTATTGCACTACTAAACCTAGAAGAAGAAAAAAATACGAATAGATGTTCAATTCGGTTACCAGCACATATAGGAGTTCAAGGAAATGAAACTGCTGAAAAATTA
>NW_015656006.1:160801-165403 GCF_001515625.1 Sinocyclocheilus rhinocerous | reverse complement strand
AAAAAAAAACGAAAAAAAAAAAAAAAAAAAAAAAAAAAAAAAAAAACCTGTTAAATCAGAATGACAAAATAGGAAAAACATTAATTAAAAGCAACAGTGATAATCACTGGCAAAAGATTTGGGACTCGGATAATAAAGGAAGAGAATATTACAGCATTCAAAACGTAATTAAAACAGGCTAAAACAGAAGAAATCAGTTATACAAGGTTAGGACACAAGACTTAATAATACATTATTTCTTATGAGTAAAGTGAACAGATAAATCTGAGATTTGTAAATGCAAAGAAAATGTAGAGCATGTTCTATTAAACTGTAGGAAATATAAGGATGAAAAGAAAAAAGAATGTATCATCAAATTAGGAAGGAAATGGGATATTAAAAGGTATTTTAGGAATAGATCATTCTCAAATGGAAGTTGTTAAGGCATTAATGAATTTCGCCATAAAACTAAAATAATTAGTAAATAATTAACCGTGTATAAACAACATGGCAACACCAATAAATCTTTGCATTAGAATGTATGAAACATGAAACATAAGTCTAGAATCATTTAAATTGAGAGTACTCCATATCCATTTTTGACCACTCTTTAATCTGAACCGAATGTTTCCAGAATCAGCAAGGTGATGTTGGAGAAAAAAAAGAGTTGCAGTATTCAGTGGTGGAGGTAACGAATTACAACTACTCACGTTACTGTAATTAAGTAGTTTTTTCGGGTACTTGTACTTTTTTGAGTATATTTTTAAAGCTGTACTTTTACTTGTACTTAAGTACAAATTAAGCAAAATAATCTACTTCATTACTTTTAAATCATAGTTCGTTACTGAGTACGCCCACAATTTGAATTGATATTCAAACCTTTGACGGCACTTCAGTAGCCAATAAAGATATCCGACCGTGAACGGACCAATAACAGCCCTGATATCTGAAGCGGGAAAAGCCGCCGCTGCAGCAGGTGAAGAGCTGATCAGACAGTGAGGAGCTCAGCGTAATTTATGGACTCAAAGTTTGGAGAAACAAACTACATGGTAGTGTTATCATAAATAATCTATATTTTGATACCGATACTGAAATATCTGACACGGTTCCATTACTCATTTTAGTAGATAGCCACAGTTGGCTATCTACCGAATATACACAGATACAAGCTGCCTCTCTCTCTCCTCTCCGACAGCGAGTTTGACATGCATCCGCCTCCTGTCAATTACAGAGTCTGAATGTCCGCGCGGGAATGCAGGTATTCCGCATAATTTTAATCATTCCCGCGCAAATGTACTTAGCAGTCAGATGTCCGTATGCACAAAGGCACAGATTCCTAAACAAGACCATATCTGCAGATTAAACTTTTTTTGTAGAAGCATTTTTTACATTTGAACTAGCACCTCATGACTACACCACGTTATGTACGAGAAGCTGCAAAAGACACAGGAGCAAGTGGAATGTACAAAACATGGTGACATTAATTTTTAAGTAAATATAATGGGCGATATATTGCATCACCAAAAATTATTGCGGTCATGTACATATTGCGCGATAAGTCGATATATTGATTATTGCGACAGGCCTACTGACAGTATTAAACGGCCACATTTTTAGTGACTTCAAAAGTATTTTAAAGATTCTATGCCGCAAACTTTAAATATTTCACATACTTTTGAAAATCCAGCGTTTAGTTGATCCTGATAAGCACTCATTGTGACAGTTGTAAACACGACGGCTTTCTTCTAACATGAGGGGGTTTGGCGTCACGGCATATTTGTTTCCAGGCGAAACGACAAACGTTGAAGAACGTGACATGCACGTCTCCCGGAAATCCTGTATAATTCAACCAATCTGATGACGACTTCTAAACTCCCGAAGTGTTTCCAATTTTGTGTGCCATATGCATCAGACATTCAGCCAACGGGCCGTGGGCGTGACATCTGAGGCTCAGACTAGGATCATGCCGATTCTGATTTTTGATATTCATTACCATTCCCGATAAATACCTCTCCGGAATAGACCGTGCCTTTGTTTGTTGACTTATGCAAGTTATCTTAGCATGCAAATTGGTTAGCAAGCTATTTGGTTGCCATTCTTTCCATGTGGCTCTTCAGCTATCAGGTAAACCATAAGCTATGTTAGCATTAAGTTATCTTAGCATGCTAATCTGGTTAACGTGCTAAGTCATGCTTTTGTGTCCTCATTCTCACACTGAAAGCTCTACTCGGAAGCCTGTTGAGTGCGCGTCAACTGAGTGGCGAAATTTGCTAAGCCACTGGCCCCGAACCTTTCAGGTCGTGGGTTCAAATTCTCATCTGAACTTCTGTTAATTTAGAATTCATTTTCACCTGTACTTCTAAACCCGTTTATGTACATTCTGTTTCTGCTGTTTTTGTTCTTCCTGCTCTGCGCTACAGCCCCTTCAGGGGCTTGGCCCCGTATCACTGCTTGCAGCGATATTTTGAGTATATTTTTTTCAGATGTGTAATTTTGTTGAAACAATGCACACCATAATCAAAGCTAAAGGTAGTCCATATTAATTTCAGTGTATAATCAGAATATTTAGAGATATTTAGAGAGTATCAGATTCAGAGTATATATATTATTTAAATAAATGCTCATTATATAATGATGCGAGCAGGTACTGAATGAGTACTTCTGTTAATGACACAACAAATGGTGAATAAAAACCACCCGCTGGCAAATTTGAGTCTGAGTGTCCGTATAAGCTACAAACAAGTACAAATTCATTTCTTTGTAGATGATATAACAGCAACTTGGAAAACAAACAAAACAGAAAAGGTAAGAAGGGATATTTGAGAAAAGAGCATACTAATATAATAGTGGCAGACCCGTAGCGGAACTAACTTCACTCAGCACAGCAGTGACATAACTTCCAATTCTTGTAAAATCGGCCTAATGTGCATAGGAACAGTGGCATGTATAATCCATGAAAGTTTTAAATTGCTATGAAAAATATAGGCCTCCCAATACATTAGTTAAGATCAGTTCTAGCAAGTGCTGCAGGGAGAGCGAGATCATCGCCAAGAGCTTGTAACACTCCAAAGAGAAAGGAAAAATTGAAATCGCATCATATGACCCCTTTAAAACAAATTTTACTAGACTACACACAATCATGTTTCAGACCTCTTATTTGCCACCTGTCCATATGCCCATACAAGCTGCATTTTATGTTTGGTAGGTTTTTGATACTCAGAAATTATTAATGCGTTTGGAGTTACTTAGTTCTCACATTTGTTATACAACAACAAATATACACATAGCCTATTATACATATAATATCAAATAATAATGAAGATTTTATGTTTAAATTCTTGTATATGCACAATTTGTAAATGTAGCAAATTAGCTCAAAAGGGAAATGTATATAAATAACAATGAGTCAGAACCACCTGAGTTAAAAACCATCAGTGCCATTTTACAACGGGGTCTACTGCTTATACTAAACCTCTCTTTCGTTTAGTTAAATGTACGATACTTGCATTGCCTTGGTCGTTGACGAGTGTCCGGATGCAGTCTCGGAGGGAAGTCTTGATGGTTTCAAGGGTTTGGACTTGCGATCACGTTCTTCCAGGTTTGAAGAGTGATGAATTCCAAAGATGTTCTGACTCGATGGTGATTGGGAGTTTCTTCCTAGACTGACTGAGGCGGGTCACTGATGTGAGAGCTTTATCTTCTATTGAGCTCACACCACTGGGGGATCAAAGAGCTAATGGTGACTTTTCACTTTTGGAGGGAAAGTTTACGACTCTTTGTCTTAGAGCATGGTATTTTGCATATGTAATTTGATTGGGTGTTGATGCAAAAACTACTAAAGATTCTTAGAACACTAATATGTTGCATAGGTATAAACATATAATATACACTCTCAAATAGATCATACGAAGATGAATTCATAGAGACCAAACAAGGTTACATGAATGAGTGGTTCTATCATAAGAATGCATAAAACAGTATACAATACAAAAGACAATATACAAGAACAGCAATAATATACACAATGACCTGAGGAGATGCGTGTTCATTCACAGAAAGGTTTTTCTATAAATGAATTAGGGAAGAGTCCATTTTTATGGGCATTGTGTGTCTTTCCCAAGGGTAAATGAATTAAGAGTTGCTCTGCCCGAATTCCTTTGGGCAATAAAACCAGTGATATGAGCATTGGTTGCCATGGAACCAGAGGCCTGTTCTGCCTTTCTGAGGTGTTAGATGGCATTTCGGGGGAAGGGTCCATAGGTCCTCATATGGCTTGTTAACTGAGGGGTGTTACAGAGTATTAGTTAAATATAGCTAACAAAATATATATTGTGTGTTTGATTGGTCCAGACGCTACAACAATCATAATGACAAAAAAAAAACAGTAAACATAACTATAATGGGTTTGCGTACATCATATTATGAGATTATATACACAGAAAAAAGACTTAAATATCTTTGAATAATCATAATATTCTTATAATCATAATGCATCAAAAATGCAATTTGTTGTTGTTGTATTTCTGTTATTTATAAGCCTGCGGGATGAAACGAGATAATTAAATTCAACAAGAAAAAGAGGAAAACAAAGGAGATTAAGCCAGTTTTGCCTGTGGATGAAAA
>NW_015656006.1:156985-160414 GCF_001515625.1 Sinocyclocheilus rhinocerous | reverse complement strand
AATTAATTAGAGAAGAGCCCATTTTTATGGGCATTGTGTGTCTTTCCCAAGGGTAAATGAATTAAGAGTTGCTCTGCCCGAATTCCTTTGGGCAATAAAACCAGTGATATGAGCATTGGTTGCCATGGAACCAGAGGCCTGTTCTGCCTTTCTGAGGTGTTAGATGCATTTCGGGGGAAGGGTCCATATACCCTCATAGTTGGTTTGTTGATTGAGGGGTGTTAATTAGTATTTGTTAAATATAACTAAAAAAATTGTCTGATTGGTCCAGACGCTACATAAATCAGACCATATGTTTTTTTTCAAAGAATTAGCCTTGAGCATTTTTTCAGTTAAATACTCCAAATCAAACAAGACTGTTGTCAGAAAAATCAAACCAAAATATAATTTTCTTTTGAAAGACATGCTCCTGTCCAAGCCCATTTTTGGTTGTAGCATACTGTATGTGCACTCCATCATAGCAATTCACATCGTCCTTTTATAAAAGAAGGTACCATAACCTTGTATACTCTATAGCGAAGTTGTTAACAACATGTCCTTGTGCTCAACGACTACATTACCTCAGATGGCTGAAGCAAAGATTGACACTGTAAGCAGGGTTCTTGGGTCACACAGCGGAGAAATGCATAGGGACTAAAATTAAAAGTCAACACCAGTCTGTCATTTCTAAACTCATAATTGACCTTTTCTGGGGATTTGTGGAACAAATAATGAATGCCCTTACAGTGCATGTGATTTTGTGATAGATGGAAAGATTGAGCAGAACAATTGTAGTAGAACTGACAGTGTTGTTACTCAAAACAGAGCATTTATCCACCTTTTTTTATCCACTGGAACGATGCTTTACATTTCCGGTCTCTGTTGTTTCTAGTCAAATTAACGTATCTTCCGAGCCAATAGTATAACATTAAACCTATGAAAATTGTTTTGAAAAGCACATGGTGCCTAGTTTCATTACTTTACAGTGTCGCAATGACTGTCTTTTTGCAGTAACTCACCTGTCATAGTTTAATGAGTGGGAAGATGACATGAAGAGACCCGCGGTTAGCTGCACTGAATACACATGAGCGCACTTAGGGTAGAGTGGGGGAAAACACCCCCCTTAAGGACTGTGTAATTTCCCCCCCCTGTGAAACAAAAGTTAAATGTGTCCAGAATAGTTATCATAGTTTTAGTGACAATGACATAAATTATATACCAAGTATGAAAAATGTCAAGAGTTTTCATGCTATTAGATTAAATTCGACACATTTATTATTATCAAATTTAGACAAAAATGAAATTTGTACCAAGGGGGCGTTTTGCCCCACAGGAGGGGTAAAATTCCCCCAGTCTGACAAAGTAATTTGCTTTATACATTTATAGCAAAATCAGAGTACAGGCAGTTTTAGCGTAGAATTAAAAAAAATATAATCAATAATTATGAATTACATAATTATAATTGCCTATTTGAAAAATATTGTTAGCTGATGCTAACTGGCTAGCTAACTAGTTACCCGATTCTTGAGGTAATTTTTTATTATAAAGTTCTAATATTTGTATTCAAATACATTTCATGGAAAAACAGAGTAACTACAGTAATTAAGCCAAGAGCACACATTAATTTAACATTTTATTTCACAGTTTAACTTATGCGGTGCAAGCCATGCACATTTTCTTTTGTCATCGTTTATGCATTAAGGAATTCCCTGCACACGTTTTTATATTTAGTTATGTTGAAAAAGTTTCAGTTTAACTCATTTAATCTTTTTAGTTTTTACCCCATTTAAACATGGATTCCTACTGGGACCGGAAGATGAGAGCATCCAAACGAAAATCCATGGCAGCGCTCATCAGTTATTTAGGAAAAAGGTGGATATGGAAGTCTTAAAGTTACAGTTAAAAAAATGTTTATATTTAAAGGTGAGAGAGCAGACAATGTGTCACAACTTGCTTGTTGAATGCACACAAAAGAGATGAAGTTCCAAAAGTCTTTACTCCACGCTGAAGGGAATCCAAACAAGGCTGGCAAACTAAACAACCAAAACACTGAGACCAGACAAACTCAACAGAAACAAGAGGAACTTAAATACACAGGGCAAACAATGTTAATTAACAAGGCAGACCTGAGCAGAATGCCATCAACTCAGTAACCATGACAACTAAGGATTGGTAAAAAATAGAACAAAGGAAAAAGGAAACTGAATAGAAACTAACTAAAAGTCCATGAAAATGAAACTAGATGAAACATTTGACTGAATATCTGTTACACAATGGTCATGAAAAATTATTTATACAGTGATAAGAAAATGTGAACCCATTGGAATTGTTTGGTTTCAAATACTGACATGAATCTTGCCATCCAAATAAAACCATTGGCATCCCTCACTAAATGAAATGCAAGAGAAAAGCATATTGCTTCTCACTGTTGACTTCCAATACTGCCTTAAAAAAACAACTAATCCATGTTAAGGTATTCACATATTCTCCTGAGCTGAGTGTCATAGTGCCATATTAAAGTGTGTAGAAATCAGCTGTGACAGCAGCAGAAGTGAGCAGAACAGAAACAGGATGTGACATCTTGGTGGCAGCAGCTGCTGCATAAGCACTTGCCATGCAATTAAGAGTTGCAAGAGGTTTTTTTGCTTCTTTTCACTTTTTTATTTCTCCTCCTTTTAGCCTTGCATTTCTTTGTCCGCCATAAACACAACTACGCAAAGGATTTTTCTCTTTGGCAGGCACAGCCTCACAATTTCACACATACCCATACAGGGATAGAGGAATCACAGATCAAGGATAGAGAGAGAGAGAGAGAGAGAGAGAAAGAGAGGGGGATTGACAGAGAGAGTGAATGGGAGAGGATGCCAGGCATCTCAGTTGCATGTGGCATTTATGACAGTTCTGTCTATTCTCTCTGACAGGAAGTGCACTCCTACTGACGTATGAGACAAATCTTTTAAATCTATTCCAGCCTTCTCTGTCAATGTTCCAGTTTACCTGCGTTTCCTACTGACGTATGAGACAAATCTTTTAAATCTATTCCAGCCTTCCCTGTCAATGTTCCAGTTTACCTGCGTTTTATTTTAAAGGTGACATATGAAAATCTGACTTTTCTAGGTTTTAAAGGGGTCATATGATGTTGCTAAAAAGAACATTATTTTGTGTATTTGGTGTAATGAAATGTGTTTATGCGGTTTGAGGTTCAAAAAACACATTATTTTCCACATACTGTACCGCAGCCGGCGGATTCGACGAAGGAGCGTCCGGAGGGCTTGCGGCCAGCCTCAGAGGAGACAAGAGAGCAGTGGAATTATTGCTTTATTTACTGTATATTGCTGCTGCCTGCCACACAGATCTAAAATAAACATGCAATTTATTTCACAGCTGTTTACCTTCACAGACATAACCGACTGTTTTTGTAACTCGTGTGTTTTTAACGTAAACTTGTGT
>NW_015656006.1:146366-155744 GCF_001515625.1 Sinocyclocheilus rhinocerous | reverse complement strand
ACGGTGTACCAGCTCTAATGCCATGGAGAAAGTTTGAGCAAAGCATGCTAACTGTTCTGTCTTTGGCTGCACAGACGAGCACAGAACACTATTTAGAGTCCCAGCTTCAGAGGAGACAACAGAGCAGTGGATTTAATGATTAATTTACTGTTGCTGCTGCCACACAGATCTAAAATAAACATGCGATTTATTTCCCAGCTGTTTACCTTCACAGACATAACCGACTGTTTTTGTAACTCGTGTGTTTTTTTAACGTAAACTTGTGTGTGAATGAGAACTTAGTTTATTACTCACATGCTGTGACAGCCGCTTTCTGTCCGTGTGCGTCGGATGTGTGCGCTCAGAAAACCGTATATCAGAAGTTTAAACTAATATGGTTTAAAAGGCATGATTTCAGCATGATAAACATGATAATCAGAACCAACAGATGTTTTTTAGCAGGTACAACGAGCTGTAATGGCGCAGCTCTATTCTGGAAAAGGGGGCGGGGAGCAGCAGCTCATTTGCATTTAAAGAGACAGGCCCGAAAAACAGCGTGTTTCTGCTTCCACTCAAAATAGTCATATTCAAAATGATATAATAAAAGATCTATGGGGTATTTTGAGCTGAATCTTCACAGATACATTCTGGGGACACCTGAGACTTATATTACATATTGTAAAAAGGGGCATAATATGTCTCCTTTAAGTAGAGTGTTTACTGTAAATTTCTAGAGAGAGAAAACCTGCATTTTACCATTTTTCACTATAGCTGGGGAAAAATGCTTCCAAGACACTAAAACAAACAGGCATGCTAAATTGCCTCCAAATAGGCTACTCTGTAAATACACTAAGGGATATCATGATTTAAATGTAATATGATAAACTAAAAAGGCTGTATGAACTAGCTGCTTCATTCATGGGTAAAACAAAAAGTAAAAATATCCGCACACTGAAAGACATACAATTAGACCAACTGAATGAGCACTGACGAAAGATTGAGCTGAAACGTCTGCTCTTTGGTCTGTTTTTAAGACACTTTTCACTGTTTTGCACTTTTGTCACCCTACAGATGTTAAATTAAAGTAGTTGTGTGATAGACCCTTGCCTTGGTCTAATTGTATGTCTTTCAGTGTGCAGACATTTGTGTTTTTTGGTTGATCAAATTTTTCTTGATTTACGCACCTGAGAACGGACTGATTATCTTTTTGGAGCGCATACAATATCTTTTTTAATGCAAAAAATAAAAAGTAAACAAGTAAATAAGACGTTCAAACACTGAGTGTGTACCATTTGTATAATTATAAATAAAACTGATTTGGAATCAATATTTTATTATAAATGCCAGTCATTAAACCACGAAGGGGTGATACCGTGCATTATTTATTTTGTTTTGATGTTTAACAAAAACAGCTACATTTGCAAGAAAAAGTATGGGAACTTGTTGGAACTAGTTGTTTTCTGCATTAATTACTTAGGGACAGGCATGAATTAATATCCCTACCTACTGTAATATGTGATTTTTTTATCATTTAAAAAAATTAAATTGCATTAGCGAGGGCTGTTTAATAAATGAGGAAATACTTCGACTTATAGGACCTCCTTTTCATATAAAAAGCTAGGTATAAATACAGGTCTCCACAGCTGATTTCAGGTTTTACTCTGATTGTGGAGACATTTTGTCATAGACGTAGTGCACATACAGTACAGTATACACAGCATACAAACTTTCTAGGCTATATTTGGAATGAAATACTAGCTTACTATGCTGAGATGTATACAGTTAAATCTACATTTAATTTACTTTTTTTTTTAAATTGTAAATGGAAATGATAAATGCAAACAAATGTTTCAAACCATAGTACAGTATAAATCACATTCTAGATCCAGTTAAGATGTGTTTCAGGGATCCGATCACAAATGGTCAGCCAAGACACAGATTGTTTCCACCTGATATTAAAATGTGTTTCAAATCTGTCTCATGTTACCACTTCTTTTCGGATTTCTTCAAGACACTCTCCTCTTATTTTGTCCCACTCTACATCACATGGAATATGAGGGATCAGGAAAGGAAGCCAATGAAAAGGATAAAGAAAGCAGCTGAAATTTCGACTGTAGTCCATGTGTCTTACTCGCTTGTTTTGGTGAACTCTCACAACATGTCCAACAAAGATTATTTGATTAGTAGGTGGAGAGTAGGCAGTCTTTTCTGGCTGTTCGAACACATTCAATCCCATGAGCCTCTACACTATGATTGTGTTTTTGACTTTTTTGACAGGCTCCAAACATTTAGACCACCTGTTTTTAGCATCGTCTGCTTGCAATCAGATCGATGAAAACGCATCTTTATACCAGGTATAAACAGGACTTTAGTATTGACTTCAGTCAGGGTAGATTCCATATTGAATTATACATGAATGAACATGGCTGTGAGGGGTAGACTTACAGTCTTTACAATGGCATGCACTGTATGAAGGGCCTAGATCACATAGAATTTTCAAAACTCACAAGTATTAAAACAGTTTTACGTAGTTTGTGCCTGTTCATCAGCTAAGCCTGCATTTGAATTAAGATGAGACAATGGTTTCAAAACAGCCAAGCAGCAGAACTCTTACGACTCACCATGAGTGAAGATTGCAGATTTCCAAATGCTTAGCATCAAGGGGGTCCTATACCAAACAAACCAAACCCCAAAAAAAGCTCTAGTGTGAAGCACTATCAGAGTTCATTTGCCTTAAATGCTTTTCCACCTTCATGCTGAAAGGTTCCAGTTGCATTTCCACTTGAGCATGGTTCAGCACAGTAAGATTACAAACCATTTCCAATGTGGACTTATCTGCACAGTTAACTATTCCTACTCAACTGTGCTGGTGGAACGCATGTAGTGAGTGATATGATAATGGTTCTCCATAGTACTACTGTATAGTATATAGTGTCTACTGAACCTGCATTATGCTAACTAACTCTAAATATAAATCATATATAATATAGCCTATCAATATATTCATATAATATTATGCAAATAAATGTCTTTTGTAGCTTGTCTGGAAACTTTTCTCTTTCTATATGATGTGATCATCCTCCATAGTGTACTCGCTCCATTGTTTACCAACAGAATTACAGTGTTGCCCACTCTTGCATCACCAAACATATGTACATTGTAATCCTGATTTCGTAGCACCACAGTGGAAAAAGAAACAGTAACAGTGCCAACTGTTCAGAATCGACACGATTTCCCAAAGAGAAACGGGTTGGAAGAGTTTTCATTATATTCCATCTTCTGATCTAATTCAAAACTCTGCATAAAAAAGTGTCTTAATCACTTGGGTATATTTTTAGCAATAGCCAAAAAAACATTGTATGGGTCAAAATTATATAATTTTCTTTTATGCCAAAAATCATTAGGATATTAAGAAAAGAAAAGATCATGTTCCATGAAGATATTTTGTAAATTTCCTACTGTAAATATATCAAAACTTAATTTTTGATTAGTAATATGCATTGCTAAGAACTTAATTTGGACAACTTTAAAGGCGATTTTCTCAGTAGTTAGATTTTTTTGCACCCTCAGATTACAGATATTCAAATAGTTGTATCTCGGCCAAATATTGTCCTATCCTAACAAACCATACATCAATGGAAAGCTTATTTATTCAGCGTTTTTGAGGTATCTCAAAAATTTCAATTAAAAAAAAATTTACCCTTATGACTGGTTTTGTGGTCCAGGGTCACAAATAATGCAGTATGTATATGCGTCATCTAATGTAGCTTACATATGTGGCATGAGAGCCTGAGAAAGAATGAAAACACCTGTCACATGATAACTTTATATTACAGCTTCACTTAAATATTTCAAAGAGATCCCCATGTTAATCCATGGTTCATCAATCCTCTCAAAATTGCTGTTTTTTTTTATGTAGTAATACTAAAATATAGTTTTACTAAATAAAGTTGTTAAATGTTTTGTGCATTTTGATTTTCATTTATACAGTATGTATACTGATTTTCAGAATACTTACATTACAATAGGAAATGGTTGATTATACACAATCATCAATAATTATGATGTTTTGAACTCAGAGGATCTCTTCTTAGTTCAAAGGTAAATAGGGGAGTGCAACCCAGCAGCGGCAGAGCCTTTCATCTCGTTTTCTACAAGAAACTTACAACACCCTCAAAGGTCACAGCATAGAGGATCTGTTTGATACTCTGGGCCTTTGGAGCACCAATAAGATCTTTCCTAAAGAGGAATTGTGCATATATAAAAGCACTCTACACATACAACTGAGAAGGCTTTTAGGTCTTGTAGTTTTGTATGCTTTAGTACAATTTTCAATGTCGTGAAATGCACTCAAAATCACATGCAAAATTACAGGACAACTTTTGTTTCTTGCCTTTGATTTGTTTTTGTTTTGTCTCCTACTTTCAGTCTGAGCCTTGATAATTGCCACTCTCTCCCATGATCCAATACAGGCAAATTACAGCACTAAAATTCAAGGAATGCCGGGATGAACATCAGCAGTCATTGTCTGATGGATTTGTTATATTGCATTTCATTAATTCAGCAGACTGTGGGTGTTGAAGCAGAAGACACTGAGACACAGACAGCAGGAGTCTGATGTGGTGAATGGGACAGGATGCAACAGAGCAGAGCCTTCTGAATTTGTCATGGAGTGTCTGTCTGAGGATGTTTAATTGGTGGCCATTCAGATCTAAAAGGACGTTTTTATTGCAAATGAAAAGAGAAAATATTCCGTCAATATTGAAGGAAATGTGTTTTTAAACTGGATAATAATATACTGGGAATAAAAGGATTCAGGATCTAGTGACTGCCTCATTTTGTGTGATTCACTTTTACTCCCCTGGTACTTATATAACACATCACTCCCTGAATCAAAGGACTGTGGGAGAGAAATGTTACTGAGAGGGATTCTCAATTAGTCTCTTAACTTTTGAGTGCATTAGTTATAGTAATATAATTGGACCTGATAATCATCACGCATCCTATGATTTTCAGTTGTCTTTGGCTATGGCACTGGGATTCCATATATCAAAATTACAAAAAGAAGATGTTGAGAATTCAAGAGATTGAAATGAAAATTTGTGTGCAAGTCACAAACGGTAAGACTGAAAACATGGACAGGCAAGGAAAATGAGAAAGTGAATTTCATATTTGCTTCCAAGTCTCCACTGATTATTAGATAATGTATCACTGCTGTACTGATTTAGTGCTGTCAAACTTTGATGCAGTATAGGCCTGTATTTGATGAGCTGTACATTTAGCCTTTTAGGCATAACTTTGTGTTAATGTTCAGTTTTAAAGCGCAATTTATCTAGTTTTCTGATGTTTGACCACTATTTCCAGTTTTGCATGTATAAGTTATCCAAAGGTTTTGTTGCTCTTATATCAATGTACTCTCTTGACATTTAGTCCAATCCGGCCTGTGACCTAAAAATGAGTTTGACACCCTGGATTTAAATAAGAAAAAAATGATTCTTCTGTGCATTATGCAGTAGGAAAACTTTGCTCAAGTACCTGGGCTTATCTCTCAACCACAGACACTCTACTCAGCATTCTCTCACCCTTGCTGAGGAACCACCATTGAATGAGGTTCAGCAGAGAGCACAACAGTGTTCAATGCAGGCCCTGGTCAGTGAAGAAACTAGGATGCACAGAACATGGAGAACATGGGTAAGAGATGTGCATGCATTTGCAAAGCTATTGCATGTTCAAAACACATTTACATATATTTTACCTTGTTGTGAGAACACATGAGAGATTTTAACACAAGAGATGACAAAATTATTATGGACAGATTGTGTTTACCTTTTTATTGTAATTGATTAGAAAACCAGAAACCCACTCAGCAGACCAGCTAAACTCAAATTTCTTAGCTTTTAAATCACTCAAACGTGTATTATATAGAGACAAGGAGAAGTGTCTGGTGACAATAATTCTAAACTCAATTAATTTGACAATAAAAATATATTGTACTGGACCTTGCAGAGATGCAAGAGAAGCCATCCAAATTAGCTCTAATTTTGACCCCAGTTTCAAATCACAAACTTTTACACAAATATTAGTAGCTTTTACTAGGCAATCATGCTCACATTGTGAGCACCAATCATTACAGAGATAATATAAACTTTGGTTAGTTCCCTGAGACGGGGGCTTTGCAGGAATCAGTCCAATACAAGAGGTGTTTATAGACAGTAATTTCACTGATAGTGATTGTTTCAAATCAGCAGCCTTTGTGCAGGACGTCGGTGAATAATAGAAAAATCAATGACAAGTACGTCTCACGGCTATAGGCTAAAACATTTCTAGCAAGATATCATGTAACCATATTTGCCACTTCTTCAGCACATAAAACATCAGTATGTGTTCTCAGAGCTCACCAGGATATTAGATACAGGGCTAAAGATAAAACATGGTGCTGTTAGGTTTTCATTTTGGGTGAGACAAATCTCGTTTTGCCAATTTTCCTCTCTGAGCTCAGCTATATTTCCAGGCAGCAAGGTTAATAATGTCTTACTGCAGTAGACAGGTTAAGAAATAAATTCATATATACTTATACTGTGTGTGCTTTGTGTTACATTCATAGAGAGAAGGTGCTACATCATGAAGCTAATACAGACAACACTTCTTATTAAGAGATATTACATGCTGTGATTGAGCAGTCAGAATAGAGAGAGAATATTATATTTATGAGTAATTTTTGTCAGGCAATAAACGTAAGGATGTCCTTTAATGTACTTGTTTTGCGCACCAGCAAATCTGTCTATAGGTACTACATTTGAATGTGAATTTACTTCAGGACCGTTCAAAAAGTACGTTCTATAGTATGAATATGGGTGTTGGTGTATAAATATGGGTGCCTATGAATGAAATTCGGACTTACTACATATGCCATGTTGTTACTGTCACATGACCTACCAGCGTCAGTTGCGTCGCTTCTATGCCATTCATAAATCCTCTCCCATGGCCTCATGGGATAGTAAAGTGTCCATCCAATGCGCACTTCAGAATCTGGGCGGCAGAATTAGGTCATCCGGGTACTATTTGCCTACTGTTTTTCTAATACTATGAATTCGGACATTCTACTCGCCTCACATACTGTTTTTCGCCTACTATATAGTAGAGAAGTATGCGATTTCGGGCACAGCATTAGTGTAATGTGTGCTCAGGTTAGTGTCAACCAGTGCTTACAAGAATGTGTTCAGTTTTGATGGCAATTAATTCTTCCTTCCTATTGTCTCATCTCTATGGTGTAGCCTACTTCAAGTTGCCTTCCTTAATGGCTTCTTCTTGAGTTGACATATGTGACCCTGGACCACAAAACCAGTCATAAGTGTCAATTTCTCGAAATAATGAATAAATAAGCTTTCCATTGATGTATGGTTTGTTAGGATAGGACAATATTTGGCTGAGATACAACTACTTAAAAATCTGGAATCTGAGGGTGAGTTGTCTAAATGAAGTCTTAGCAATGCATATTGCTAATCAAAAATTAAGTTTTAATATATTTACGGCAGGAAATTTACAAAATATCTTCATGGAACATGATCTTTACTTAATATCCTAATGATTTTTGGCATAAAATAAAAATCGATAATTTTGACCCATACAATGTTTTTTTGGCTATTGCTAAAAATATAACCCAGCGACTTAAGACTGGTTTTGTGGTCCAGGGTCACAAATGGGCAGATGTCATGCGTTCCATACTTAAGTATTTTTTTCTGGATGGATTTCCTTGTGCTTTGAGGTACATTCAATGCATTTACATTTCATTACATTTAAGGAATGTAGCAGACGCTCTTCCAGAGTGACAAAAAGTCCATTAAATGTCATGTGAGAGACCACTCTGTCAAAAGATGGTGGGCAATTATTGGGGGAAAAAAAGGTTACTTAAAAGGGGAAATTTCTTAACATTTGAGTGCGAGGACAGCAAAGTGGTGAACCTAGTAATGGGGTTGATGTTAGTGTGAGGAGTGAGATGGCAAATTGTGGTAGTTAAATGGTTGAGTCGTCCTGAATTCCAGTCCTTTTGGGAAGGTCCTTCCCATGAGTCTGGATTAATTTCAATGAGTCTGGGTAATTACAATGGGAAAGTTTATATTTCTTAAAATATTTTTCACTTCCTGACACAGACAAGAAACATTTTAGCGCTATGAAACAAAATGAAGATGAAATTCACTAAGTTTGAATATTTGGGGAAGATCAACCAATCTGCAGTAGTAGTCAGTCATGATGGGAGGCCTGATCAAGAGCGAGTTGTCAAAGCAGGAGCATGGTTAGGTAGCTTCTGAAAAATGGTCTTCTAGAGGCAGAACAGCTTGTCAAACATACAACAATGTTGGACAAGCTACTCAAAAAATTAGCAGTATAAATTGCTTGCATTCCTCATCTGCTATCTTTTACATTATTTAAAAAAAAGCACTGTAGGCTATAAACTAAAAAAAAAAAAAGAATAGTAAAAAATTAACTTAAAGAATAGATTTGTTTTACGCTGCCTTTATGACCTTTTTGGATCTTTAAAATTTTGGTTACCTGGACTTTTGATGGAGGAACAGATTCATTTAATTTGTGTTTTGAAGATTAGCCAGAGTCCTCAGGGTTTGGAATGACATGATGGTGAGTAAATACAATTTAAATAAAATAAAATAAAATACATTTTTGGGTGAACAATGCTTTAGAGGTTGCTTTTGTCCAGTGGATTGTGCAATATTTTACTCATACTGATTTTATTAAGAATGTCTGTGACGAGTGGCGCAGGTGTCGCTCATTTATTCCAACATCCTCGCTCCGCTCCCACAGCTCTCTGCCCCTCTCCACTCGTCACAATGTCCTTTTATGTAATTTGTGATCTTAGCAGGGCCGTGCACAGACCTTTTGAGGGGCATGTGCTGAAACGGAAAAAGGGCCCCCCCCTTAATGACAAATGAAATAACACAAAATAATAGTCTCAAAAGCTTTAGAGTTATTCACTATTAATAACAGCCATATATATATATATAGGGTTTCTTAGGTCTAAGAGTTTCTTTAGAAAGTAGAAAGTTCTTTAGTCCTTTTTTTAAAATCAAATGTAAATTCCTGTCTCAGTCACATGTTCTTGGTTAAATAAACATTACTTACACTACCAGAAAACAACAACAACAAATGCAATCCTATTTTATATTTTTACATTAACAATGCAATCAATATTCTGTTTATTAAAGCCAAGTATGAATATCATCAAGTTTTTAAGCATTTTACATTTATTCCAAAATAATAACAAGGCAGTAACAATTTAAACAAAATATTTTATTTGTTAACGAGCCTTTATAGACATAGTGTTTCTTGCGTAAAGAAAACGCTGTATTATTCAAACAACACGATCTTTATTTACACTTTCAGACC
>NW_015656006.1:91900-146341 GCF_001515625.1 Sinocyclocheilus rhinocerous | reverse complement strand
ACTTCGGAGTGTAAGGGCAAAAAGGGCATGTGCTCTGCACAGGTTGAGCCCTACCTGTGCACGTACCTGGATCTTAGTGATCTTTAACTACCATTCAGAAAATAATGAATGTCCTGATGTTTGGTACATTAGTCTGAATGGGTCTTTAAAGGGGTCATCAGATGCGACATGCACTTTTACAAGCTGTTTGAACTGAAATGTGTGTTGGCAGTGTAGGGTTGTGCAAAAAATCGAATGCGATTTTCATGCGCATCTCGTCAGTATAGCTGCTTCTGGTGATTAGTAGTAAATCTCCAGCACGTGCTTTCAGATGGAGCGGCATTTACTACACAGAGCCGTAGATCACTGACAAACTACACAAAATCTGTAAAATACTGACGAGATTCGCATGAAAATCGCATTCGATTTTTTGCCCAGCCCTATGGCAGTGTGTGTACACAACCACCCTATTGATAAAGATCCACCCAGTGTTTTTTTTTATCTCATTAAATCATTTCCCCTTTCTCAAATCTAGCTGATCTCAGATGACGTCACACAGACAGGCCCCTCCCACAATTGTTTGATTTACACTAGCGGTTCAGCAAAGACTGGACTGGTGTCTTACCTTAGACCCGGGCTGAGTGAGCTGTCATCAGTCCACCATTACTTCACCGCCGGAGCAGATGTAGGCACGAATGTCTCCTAAGCGATTGAGGTGTTCTGTTGTTTGATGTAATAATGAACAGCAGTCGTCATTTGCTCCCAACATCTGAGCCGCTGAAGACGCAGTGGATTACATTTGTTTCTGAAGGGAATCCGCCCCAGATCTACCTAAATGCGTCTATCTTCGTGCGAATCAAATCGCCTTTCCTAATAACGTGCTAGTTAGCAAGTTTCATGATGAATGCGGCTAAAGTTTACCGTCTCTCAGAGAGCAGCTCGGAAGTGAGGGGCGAGGCGAGCAGAGCTCATTTGCATTTAAAGCAGCATGCAAGAAAACAGCTTGCTCTGAAAAGATCTGTTTTTGACGGGGTAAAAACGGTGTTGTTTTACACTACCATTTAGAAATTTTAACCAAACTACACATACTTTTCATTAAGACCCTAAAGAATCGTATCAACTTGTGGAAAATTGGCATCCGATGACCCCTTTAAAGAAATTAGAGCCTTTCATAATATATTAACAATTTTGAGCCTGAAGGTATGGTGAGCTGGAAAATGAGTTGGCAGCCCAGATTATACTTTTATGTGAACATCATATACAGCACCAGGGAAGCGCTCTGAAGCAATTTAATGTTGTAAGAAAATGTTGGGCCTAAGCGAAATTATTGGCTTCAACTAAAAACTCTATGTTAGCATCCACTGTGAGAGAACAAAAGAAATTTCAATCGAGCAATTTCAGTGCATTTGGTTTTGTGAAGAGAACAAGGGTGCAAACTAAAAACAAACGAACAAAAAAACCCAAAACAAACAAACTCAGAAGCACACATATCCCAGCATACATTTGATTTTAGGATTTATAGTTACAGATTTATTAAACACATTGCCAAACATATTTTCAGTCCTTTTTTTAAGCTTAGGATTTAAAACAGATTTATTTTTATTTTTTTACTGTAAAGAGTCTTGTAAGGGCTTAGTAGCGAAAAGGGGAAAATATAAGTTAATCTTTAATGAAAATAAATAAATAAAGCAAACCTAAAAAATTACACTCAAGAGACAGCGTGGTATTTATTACTTTATTTATTGCTATGTGCTCCCAATACAACAAACAGCCTCAGTAGTGTACACTTCCATTACAACTAACAAAAGTACAAATTAAAACAAAAAGAAATGACCGCAAGCGGTTAGCAACTGAAAGTGTCTTTGTAAGCCAGAACAAAAATTAACACTTGGAATAGTGAGGATAAACACGCTTTATCCTTTATGTTGGGTGTCTGTCTGTGGCTTAGGGATTGTCAATTTAACCTCAACTATCTCGCATTCCTTAGGGTCTCCGAAAGCTTGTCGATAATATTAGCAACAAATTGTTTATTATCAGAAAGTGAACAACGATAAAATTAAAGCTTTTTTTTGTGATGCACACACCGTTCACCTTAGCTTTCATCGGATGAATGATGTTCAAAGACAACTGCTACTGATCTGTATGCAGATATGGCTATTGTCTAATCTAGAGAATCAAAATATATCACTATAATTTTGTCTTTTTTCTGTTAAAGCTACAAATTAACTGTAAAAGCAGTTTTGTGCAGGATTAGGGGATTTGTGGGTAAAGGACAAATGAATCACTGTAAATGACAGCTTTGTTTAAGATTTTCTCTACAATATTTCTATTCTAAAATGGCTGTGAAACAGCTTTCCCTTATTATAACATCTCAAAAGCTGAGCATATGTCTTATTTTATCTAAAAAGGCAGTTAAAACAACAACAATAAGGTTATTCATACGTCTACTTTTGTTTCTGTGTTTACTTTTGTGAGCTACTTTTACTACTTGATGGGAGTCTGTGTTTTTGGTCTGAAGTAACAGATAATGTTGCACAAAAACATGATGTTGAACTTTAAATCTTAATAAAGTTCTCAATGGTATATACAATAACTTTACAGTGGCACACAGGTGACCGTGTGTGTACAGTTATGAACAGCTGTACTCCACTGATAGACTAACTGGTTTCCTTGGTATTGCAGTCAGATGCATTGTGGTTGAGATATAATCCTTGATTATAAAAACAAATAGCTTTCCTCTCCCTCAAGTGAGATATCTTGTGCAGTGATAGACTAACTGGTTTCCTTGGTATTGCAGTCAGATGCATTGTGGGTGCGATATAATCCTTGATTATAAAAACAAATAGCTTTCCTCTCCCTCAAGTGAGATATCTTGTGCAGTGTAATATCTCCAGAAAGTCCAGCTTTACTCCTTCAAATCCCAGCTCAAATATCCAATTCATCTCACAATATATAAGACGGGGTCTCCTACATCATGGTGAAGCTGCTTGACATGATGTTTACGTTCAATGTTGTCGTTGGCTAAACAAACTTCTGGCTGCAAAGGTGAACTCATTACACAAAATAAGGGAAATCTAAGAGGCAAGTGTCAAAGAAAATCCTCAACATCATGGGGAAACGAGGAAAACAATCTTTTTTCACAGTCTTTGAGAATTCATTTGATCGATGACTTGCTGAGAGGCTGATTAATGAATGAAATACTTTCTAATTGAAAGTAGATCTTTTATGGCTATTTTAATTTCACTGATGTTTGTTCCTGGGGCTCACACGGTTTTGGAATATATATTCTTCAGTGCTGAACTCATGGCTGATTTCCTAACATATTATTAAAGTGTTCTTAATTTAAAAAGCACCAATAATGCTCCTGAATCTCTTATTTTTTAAATCCTCATTATGTATAAAATAATACTGACATTTCCCATATACAGTATTTACAGGAACATTCATAAATATGAATTGGTCAAACATGTTTGGACCTGGTAAAAATAATACTTTAAAGATTGTGAAGTTTGATACAACTACAAGCATTTCCTCACGAGTACCACTGGAGTCTCTTCGTGTAGGCGCACCAAACCCCCATAGACCAGACTGCTGAGAGGATCATCATAAGAACTTCTTTGGCACGTTCCCCATCACAACAGTGTGTGATTGACAAGTGTGTTTTAAAAAACAAATACTGCTGGCGGGGGAATTGAGAACATTTGAAAGTGAACCAGCACTTTACTCTCTCTTGCTTTTAAATATATCTTGAGGAGGATGTGAAGGGAAAGATGAATGTTAAAGGTCTATGTCTACAACAAACAAATAAGAGAGAGTCCAGAGGAAGAAAGAGACAAACTAGCCTTCATCGCTCCACCTCGGATGATGCTGTCGGCCACTGACTCTCTTGGAAACTTTCCAGCTGCCATGGTGCATCTTTAGCGGCGTCCTTGTTCCACGAGCTATGGATTGTCATTGCAGGCAGATTCCTCGCACCGGGTTTCAGGTGCTTTTGAGTCTTGCTGTTCTCGGTATTGGATTTGCGAGGCGGGGGAGTGGCGGTCTGCTTGGCAAATTGGCCTTGTGACGAGGATCCCCGCTGGTGCTGCTGAGGGACTTTCAGAGTTCTATTTACAGAGGCTGAGAGTGTCTCCAGAAGTTGGGAGGCTGAACCGAAGCGAAGTTCCTCCTCCTTCTTAGCAGCTTCGTGCAGAAGAGGAGCAAAAGTGCCACTTCGCTTATTGCAGGATTCACAGCAGAGCTTGTTGTAACCTGGTATCGGGCAATAACGAGCCAGAACCTCCATCTGACAGAATATGGACTTGTCTCCTCCGCATGGCTCATCTGTCAGAGAAGCAGAAGGCTTTTTTTTTTACATTTTATTTCTCACACTTTTTCACATTTCAACTTTTTTGAATACTCAGGGTCTTTATGTCATCAATATTACCAAACACTGAAGAAACAATGTCTCTTTACATGCAGTAAAATAGGCTGTCCATGCACAACTATGACAGTATTTCACCTAATAATTTTGACCACAACGGGAGTTCACCCAATAGTTCACCCTCATGCCATTCCAAATTAGTATGACTTTCTTCCTTTTGTGAAACACAAAAGGCATTTTTTTTCAACATTATCCTGGCCGTTCTTTGTGTTACGTCTGACGTCAGATTCCTCAGATGCCAAAAGCAAACAAATGATGCTAATATACACACACAGTGTGCTGTACTACTATGACAAATCATTTGGCCAGACAGTTATTCTTTTCTGAATCATTAAAATATATGTTTTGAGTACATGCTGTTTTTATACAGTACATAATCTTTTTTTTTAAATGTTCAGATAAAAATCTGTTGATTTTGATATTTGATTATCACACAAATAGTGCAGAATCTTATTTCTTATTTTTTCTGAAGCATTTCTTCATAAATTGCTTTTTACATTTTTCAAATTTTGTTTATTTTAATGTTTAAATTAGACTTTGAATAACAGATTTACAGTGTGACCCTACTGAACACCATTGTATGTGTGTGAACGCTCATCTGTAGACTAGCGCAGGTTAATTCTCACACATAGTATTCATAGCTCCTAACCAGCTGTGCGACTATGAGGAAATTGTATGTCAGAATCCAGTTTTCCCTATTGCTCGTGTACCAGTGATTATCGCTCTGGTCTACAGGTTTAGAACGACACGAGGGTGAGTAAATGTTGACCGAACTTTCTCTCTAGTCTCCATAATTAGTGATAAATCAGTGGAGTAAACGCTGTAACTGTAGATTACATTGTGACACTTATGTGCGGCTCACTCGGACTTGCATCATTTCCTGATCCCCTCAGCTATACTTTATTATTCTGCTCTCCTCTCACTGTTCTAATCAAAACAAAAGAAAAAGCCCACAACAAATGCAGCAGTCATGAGGTCTTTCAATTAATATAAGTCATAAAAAGAGCCATTCCAGTTGAAGCTGGTTTATAGATTGCTGTCACCAGATGAAGCACAAACAAGTTTTTCTTTTAGAATTGAAAGGAAGCTAAATGCCCCTAGCTCCCTAAGGAGCCCTGCTTTATACTGTACGCAGCTGAAAAGTTAAGCAGTGTGCTGCAAGAGTGCCATTTGTAAAGGGTAGGTGTTTTGTTAACCTTCCACTGAGATGGATGTCATCCAGGTGCGGGTAAAGCCATTAAAGAGGAATTAGAGGAAGCATCATGCAAGCAGATATAAAGAAAGTGCTATTCATAGTGATGTCTGCTGCGTTCTAACAAATAAGGCTGACCAGCTGAGCGTTAGCAATAAAAGATTGGAGGAAAATTCTCGAAAGCAGTGAGTTCTGAGAAAGATAGGCTTTCATGTTTGCAAAGAAACTGTGATTTTTCTGTGCTGTAAGGCACTACACATCACGGCTGTAAAACATGTTGCATTAATCACTAAGATAAATTTACAATTTCTAGCTCATGGGGTTCAGAAATGCGACTGGTTTTGGGAAGAAATGTTGAAAGAGTACATTTATGAATATGAAACACTGCCAAAACCTCATGTTCATTTCCAGCTTGTAGGCATTATGTGATCTAATTAATAGCTTTCTCATACGTAATGCGTGACTAAATAAAAGTTCTCAACAGACAACTGAGACAGGGTAAACAAGCTTCTCCAGAGAGCAGTTGAGAAGTTCACAGACCACAAAAGCATTCTGGGAAACTGACTGTGGTTAAGAGCACCATGAATAATGTCATCAATGCAGATGAAGTTATGCATTGTGCTATATTTTCCATTCTCTTTCAATAAACTTATTTTTGTTGAATGAACAATATGAATAGATCAGCCGTTTAAGACTCCATAAAATCACTTGATGAGTGCAGACTGTTGTCCCTGTGTTGCTTTCTGTTTAAACCAATTCTCTGCTTTGGTTTTCAGAGTTTGCAATGGCGTGTCTGTGTTGTCTTACCATGGCAGGGTCCTGGCCTGCAGGGCCTGTGCGACTCAGGCTTCTCACCGGTGCATTGATCTCCAATGCGACATGTGACCAGACGTCGCGCCACACCCTCTCCACAGGACACCGAGCACTGAGAGATAAGAAAGAAGTTCAGGAGAACCTACAAACTACAGAAAAATACATATGGCTTCAAACATCTAACACTGTGTCCTAAACAAGCACAATGCGATTTGTTTATCCAAGACACAATCACAGTCAGACAGAAGATATTTGATGTTCAATGTACAGTTATGAGGAGCAGAACTTTAGACCAATGAGATGTCAATGTAATCGGGGCTACGGAGAGTGACACTGCAGAAACAGAAACCAGGGGCCTGCAGGCCAAAGTTGACCAGTGATAACCTTTTTTATTATTTTATTAAGCAAATTTCATTTTTATAACATCATTTTTAATATAATACAGTTGAATATAAAGCAAGATTTATATTTGGCCCAAGGCCCTCAATCAAGTTTGATTTCTGGCTCGTCTTAGTAAAAGGTTTGGGATCTTCTGATCTAGTGTATGAATTTTATGAAGTTATTTTGCATCAGATTCTGATAGCTTCTCCCCTTCCCTTATATAAGAAAAGCTGTGACAATACATGAAGTTTCCAACAAACTTTTTTCGGTTAATTAAGTGCTTTTATTTGAAGTGCCATTTGTCTTTTTGGAATTTTCAGTGTGAACACACTATTTATACTACAAACTGGCATAGAGTGCATGAGTATGCATATTGGTATGCACCTAATGTCCAGTTTATGAGTTTACAGTCAGCCTAATCAATGACTCATTGTTCATTGACAGAGCTTGCTGTTGAATCCGTTTGCTTGGGTTCAAAATCAATACCACATAGACTGGTTCAACAGAGGATTACACCGACCTGCAGCGTACTGGCTTGAGCTTGATATCTCTGCATAATAATTAAAATCTTCTAAAGTCTTCTGGCAATGAAACACTCAAAGCCTGGATTTTAGCTTCAAGTTCTGACACAGCTGGGTAATGAGGTTACTGTCATGAAACTCTCTTGGTTAATCAAAATCATTATTGACTTAAAATCAGTGGAAATGTCAGGACTCGCTTAGACATTATCAGTGAAAGAGAATGGTTCTAATTTCAAGGTAAAAAGTACAAACTAAAAGAAAATAAGTCCTAATTTGTTTATTTTCTTGACACTCTAAAAAACTAAACAAAAAAAATGGATAGGATATATTAAACATTCTTCAAATTAGATTTTTTTAGTTTCACAATGATTATCTGCAAGCAACTGAAAATTGCTTGCAGATAATATCAAAATAGAATTGAACCAATCTTCTCACTTTCCCAATATGCTACTCCAATATGCTACTTGCTTTTTTATTCATAGCAACAAAACATAATGTGACCCGAGAAAAACATACCTCTGACCAGGTCTTGGTTCCCCATTGGGCAGGGCAGGGCACTCTGTTACATGGCCTCCTGATCTCAGGCTTTTCCCCGCTGCAGTACTTGCTGTGGATGGAGCGGTTTGTTCCTTCATGAAGGAACTGGACACAGCGCACGGTGCGGATTTGGTATCCCAAGCTCCCACAGGTTTTAGTACAATGTTCCCACTCCTCTGTGATCCATCTGTCAGAAGACAAATGAAATCTGCTTGCTAAGTTGTGATGTATCGAATAGTGTTTCCATGTCCAAACCTCTACTTAGTTTCATATGAGAATACCATCTCAACAGCTGTATATGAGTGCTATTCGTTTATACCACACCTTTAAAGGGATAGTTCAACCAAAAATTCTAATTCTGTCATCATTTACTCACCCTCAAGTTGTTTCAAACCTGTTTGAGTTTGTAACAACTTGAGGGTGAGTAAATGATGACAGAATTATTATTGGGTAAATTATCACTTTAAGCTAATCATCAGAAAAATCATTATCACAAACTAATTTATTTGTATTTATTTATTCTTTGTTTTTTTTTGTTTTTTGTTTTTATTAAACTAGGCCTATTCTCTTCACAGTGATAATCTCTCTTTTTTTTTTAATGAAATTGAAACGAAAATGATAAACCATGAATTTGTAAAGAAATATATAAAAAACAAATGCTGACTACATTCAACATTTTAATCATTCTGATTCTAAAAAAATTCTCTACAGTTTTCAATTATCCTTATCTATCTGACTAGTGTTACCATTCACAGGTCGGTCCCATTATTTCATGACTATAAAACCGCACACCACATTTCCTGCTTAAACAGCAGGAGCTTCCATTTATTATTTCTTTGACAGACCAGCTGCTAACAAATCTGTGTAGAATAAAATGAATCAGATGGTTCATTTAGCACTCAGAATGTGATCAGAGAATGTAAAGCGTGGCATGGTGAACTAAAAGTGGGACGCATCTGCAGCTCTTTCATAAACCTCAAGACCAATCTTACAATTAAGAATAAATCATAATAGATATTTTGAGAAATGTATCAGTGGCTTTTTTGTCCACACAACTAGAAGTCACCAAAACTGTCTGATCACCAGCATTTTTCAAAGTATATTTTGTGTTCCATAGAAGAAACAGTAATGAAGGTTTGGAATGACACACCGTAAGACTTCAAAACTCAAAATTGTATGTTGACTTGCTGTATTGAACATTTTCAGTTGGCTCAATTCAATTATGTGAACTGAAAGTCTTTTAACATTAGCACTTCAGTTGAACTGAATTTTTTTTCAATGCAGCAAGTCAACATAAAAATTTGAAAATATTTTTTTGCATGAGGGTGAGTAAATGATGATACAGTTTTCATTTTCGGTGATCCCTTTTAATCAGTTTTTATGATGAACAATAGATGCCATATTTATCGGAGAATTACTACTGTAGACCCACCAGGAGAGAAGAGTGAAGTAAAACTACTGACTATAATTGACCTGCCACCCCCTTCACAATAAATACACTTGTGGAAATGAGGAACATGTTCAGCGACTGAACCAGCCTGTGTAACAGAGAGCACTACAGAAGGTCATTTGTGCCTCGTTTGTGACTTTATAACTCGTCCATGTGGTGCATCAGCAGAGGCATCATTGGCCTGTGTGAACTGGCATAATTAAACAGTGCAGCCTGTACTACTGCTCTTATGTAATACACCTTGAACATACACTGACATCTGCTTAGATATAATAGTTGTGTTGAAAGATTAAAATGAAAAGTCACATTAATTGTAAAAATTTATTTTTAATGGCTTAATGCAAAATGCTGCTCTTCTAGCTATCTCCTGCTATCGGAACGCACATAGCCCGAAGTGCTTTTAGTGTTCATGTGATTACCAGCATCATGCTTGATTGCAATGACGTGCTTAATACAAAAAAACAGCCACATGACATGGTCAGGATGTCAACGTGTTACAGGCAGGTTAATGCTTTTTTCAGGTAAATACATATGTGAGGAAGTAAACGGGTCATTCTTTAAAAGATGTGATTAGAAACCAAAGAACATGAGGCGTTTAAGTACCCCGGAAAGTGTCTCACTTGCTGGATTAATTTACCATACTGGAGAGTTTAAGATGGATTTAGGGTGCTTTTTTTAAAAGCCAGTTTGCCTGCTGAATATTGTGGCTTAAATAGAAATGTAACTGATAAGATGAAGTGAAGACTGTGCAGCCATGTATGAAAAGTCACATTAATTGTAAAAATTTATTTTTAATGGCTTAATGCAAAATGCTGCTCTTCTAGCTATCTCCTGCTATCGGAACGCACATAGCCCGAAGTGCTTTTAGTGTTCATGTGATTACCAGCATCATGCTTGATTGCAATGACGTGCTTAATACAAAAAAACAGCCACATGACATGGTCAGGATGTCAACGTGTTACAGGCAGGTTAATGCTTTTTTCAGGTAAATACATATGTGAGGAAGTCAACGGGTCATTCTTTAAAAGATGTGATTAGAAACCAAAGAACATGAGGCGTTTACTTACCCCGGAAAGTGTCTCACTTGCTGGATTAATTTACCATACTGGAGAGTTTAAGATGGATTTAGGGTGCTTTTTTGAAAAGCCAGTTTGCCTGCTGAATATTGTGGCTTAAATAGAAATGTAACTGATAAGATGAAGTGAAGACTGTGCAGCCATGTCCTCACCTTCACATCCTTTGAAACATGTATGACATTCTATCTGTCATGGTGCACAAAATGAGTTTTTTATAATAGGTTGTACATTCCACACTTTTTTTTATACAGGTTTGGAACAACATGAGGGTAAGTAAATGAAGGATTTTTCATTTCTGAGTGAATTAATCTTTGTTGCCTGTTGAAGACCATGCTGGGCAGAATAGAGATGTTCTACCGAGCTTGTTAACAAAACAAGCCACCAAAACCTCAGCAGCAGAGTGAGGAGAATGTAGACTATATACGAAGCTGCAGGCTGACCTGCAGAATAGATATATTCCCCAACTCCTGCATGTTTATTAAATATTTAAGTTCATTTAATTAACGCTTTTAGCATTAAGATATGGGTGTTTTTGTTGACACATTTTACTATATTGAATTATTTTTCCACAGATTTTCCAGCAAATAAAACCTACTTATTAATAGGGAGGCAAGGGAAACTAAAATGTCCACCACCTGCAGAGACAGCTTCAAGAGTGAGGAAGATAAAAAAACTAAAAAAAACTAGGACAAGTGAATGCAAAGGGAATGGGAAAAGGGAAATGCAGGAAGAACTGCAGGCACAATCTTATCCTCCGCAGATGGGAAGGAGGAGGAGCCCTTGTGAATGATGGGCACACCAAGGAAATATCAGAATCGAAATAGGAAGGAGTCACAACAGCTGACTCCAGCAACAGTTCAGCTTGTGGAAAATGAAATGATTTTGCAACAGATCCTGTAGTTAACCATTACATTTCTATATTTGTCATTTTTACCATTTTTACCCCTAAAAATATTCAATTGTGCACCTTTACAAAACCCTATTTATGCTAATTGTGTTCACTTTCAAAAGTATTAAGAGATATAAATGAATAATCATGCCTCAATCTGCACAGAGTTTTCATTCCTGTGCCACATTAAAAGTATAATCTTTGAGAAAGTATAACGCTTGTGGTGGCTTTCCTCTCAGCATGAAATATGGAACATGACGTGGGAGAGTAAACAATTGACTATCACACATCAGAGGCTCAAATTCTAATCCCATTAAAAGTGTCCTTATTCTGTGGAGCTCTACAGCGCTAGTCACTCTGATGCTAGTTTATCAAAGGAACTGATTACTCATTTGAAACATCTACCACAATATGTTCTTTCATTTAGCATATCTAGCAGTCTCAAATATATGATTTATAAAGCTCAGCCATCTGTTAGCAGGTGGTGGCATCCACTTTATTCCCTCTTAATACAAGTGGATTTTGAAATGCTGAAAAGCCACTGATACAGAGACTTGTACTCCAATAGAGATTGAGTATATCTTGATAAAAACATATTTGCAAAAGAGATTCACTCCAACTTATGAGTAGACCTAGTGTCAGGGTTCTGTCACTTCAGTCTAGTTTATTCATGGTTTTGTGACAGAGCGCTGACACTCCTGTCATGTCTTTTTTTCATGGGAGCGCGCGGCTTTGAGTGTTTTGTTCGAGCCTATGGCTTGTGATTGTTTTGCTGGCCATGTGCTTGTGCTTGATTTTTTGTTTTGTGTGAGCACATGGATTTTGTTTGGTTTGTTTCTGTGTGCCGTGCGCTCATGTCTATTGTCTTGACCCCACCCTTCTTGTTATCTGATAATTGGTTCAATTGCTCAACCTGTGTCTCCCTCATTACCCTCCTTGTTTGCTCCCTATTTATTCTTCTTTTGTTTGCAGTCCTGTGCCAGTTCGTTGTCGAATGTACCCATGTTGGTTCCTGTCTTGTGCAGCCTTGCCTTGCCTTGCTGTGCCCTATCATGGCCTGCCTGCCTATTTTCCTCCTCGGGGTAGTTTGTTTAGTTGTTTTATTTTATTGTTAAAGGGGTCATATGATGCGATTTCAAGTTTTCCTTTCTCTTTGGAGTGTTACAAGCTGATTGTGCATAGATAAGATCCCTGAAGTTGCAAAGACTAAAGTCTCAAAACCAAAGAGATAATGTGTTTTTTGAACATTAAAGCATGTCAACATATTCTGTTACACCAAATACACAAAATAATGATCTTTAAAAAAGCATCATATGGCCCCTTTAATAAAACGCACATTTATTCTGCATATTGAGTCTTCGCCTCTTCCCTTCACCCAAACCTGACACCTATTCTGTTATTTGAATGTAATAATGTGGCTTCATCGAAATGTTGCTCTCACAGACACTGTTTATACCCTTGACTGCTCAAGTGCTTAATGTAGATGCTATAAATCGCATATAGAATAGCTGATGAAATATGAAGATGAACCTAATTAATGTATTCATATCCATGCCTTTTGTGACATCACAACCAGCATGTCTGCAAAACCTCAACTGTCCCAATCTCTTTTTAAAACAAAATGATGCCCATGAATTTTCCAGACATACAGTAAAACAAGGAAAACTTTTGCGCACATGTAACCATTGAACAAACAATTGGGACAGACTGCAAAACTCAGCCACTATATAAATGGATATAAATCAAACAGTACAACAGCTCCTTACAGTTCAAGTGTAATTCATCTAGAAGACTATACAGAAGTAAAAATGTCATTTCCATTAACAAAAAAAAAACGTAGGTCTCATAGAAACATTTTTCAAGCAGTTATATGATTATTAAACAGCTGGATCTGTTGTGAAGACTATAAGTCTATGAACAGCAGAAAGCGCAGAGCATATAAATTGATATGACAGATGTGGCTATGGCTGATAAAAGAAGAATAACTGCTTGAGAGAACACTAAAAACTTCAATGTGTTTTATTTTTCTTTATGAGCACTTCAAACCAGAGTACTGAAAAACTGTCAAAGCTAACAGGTGGAGAGACAGTGGGATTGTGATGTTGTGATAAAAATATACAGCATTTACAACCTACTGTGCATATTTAAATGAAAAAGATGTGCTGAGATGATGTGCGCTCTGTGATTTGTGTAGGTTGATGCAGAAGGGTCTTAATAATTCTTACATATACATTCCATGCGTTAATGATAAAAGCCAGTCATGGACACGCGTTGGATAAAAACAAAACAAAAGCAACTACAACTATATTTCTGGTTTTCTTTCAGAAAGGTTGGAAGAAAGTCATGAGGCTGAGGCAAACTATTCCCAGATATGAAAGATATGCGCAATCACACGATGAGATTTCTTCTTAGCTTCTGACAAGAGAGATGAATGAAGCAAGAATACCCAATGGTATAAAGCAATCAAAATCCAGCTCAGAGCTCTCCAAGCTAGAATGGGGAAGCATGAGTGCTTGTACATTATTTAGTGATGTTTCTACTGAGTTAAATATGATGAAATAAGAAATCACATACTGTACCATGACAACCCATTCTAGCTTTCATTTCAGTGAAAAAGACTACAGTTATTGTGAGCCGTGTTAAAAACTGTTTAAATGCGACTTACTGTGGTTGTGTGCAGTCCTGTAAGTTACACATTCTTCGAATAGGTTTGGGTTTCTTGTTGATGTCACAGTAGCCTCTGTGCACCATTTTGTTGTCACCTTTCTTACGACATCCATATTTGGTGTATTGGAATCCTAAAGATGAAATAAAATGAAAGAACCAAAAGAACCATGATGTGTAATGTTACCAGACTGGGCTACCAGAACTAAGTCCACCTCAATAAACCCTGATGTTTTTTCTTGGGTGTCACAATTTTTAAAGTAAAAATGAATAAACTAATGATTAAAAATCATTTATAATTAATTTAATATAAATTCATAGGTTATGTCAAAATTGTGACGTTGTATACATTAATATTGATTTGAATTATTATATACAACTGGATGCAATTGATTGCATTTATTGTTGCAAATTGTAAACTATATTATTGCCCAATAATAATCTGCTAAATGCAACTATAAGGCATGGAGATTTTAAGATATTATAAATTTTTACATCATGATTTTCTGTAAAGCTGCTTTGAAGCATTGTGTACTGTGAAAAGTGCTATTCAAATAAATGTACATATTTGAGTAACCTAGAAGAGCTAATAGATTGTTAGAGTTGAACGTTACCTCCAGCACAAGGTCTTGAACACTGGGACCAGCTCTTGAGTGCCCACTCATATGTGTCCTCCTGAATGACATTATTGTTGTTAAGGGGCACTGAATCTTCGTGGACGATGTATTTGTACATTAGTGTGGACCTCGTCTCGTTGTCTTTAGGTATAATCTAATGGAGATGAAAAACAATAGGACAAAATTTTCAGAAATAAAGTGATATTTACAGGCATTTGATTATGTACGCAGGGATTTAGCATTTGTTCATGCATATGTAAGAGTATGCAGATTTATGTGTTGCCCTCTGTGTGAGATGACTCAGACGAGGATCTGTTTAATTACATTTGAAAATAAAACGAGCATGACAAGCCTAACTCCACATGCTTGTGGAATCGTCTCAAGAACAACTAATTTTGCATTAGTTTGTTACTGCTGTTGTAACTTGCAATTTCATGCGTACTTCAAATATTCATATTCTAATAGTCATTTGCATTTTTCTAATACTGCAACCTGATATAAAATCAATATGCAAGTCAGAGATTAGGATTCAGAAGCCAGAACATGCCATTTTAAATTTATTCGAAGCAATTTTTGCATTTTGTGATGGTGTGAAAAAGGTGGTGAACCCATTAAAATTATAAAATTCCTGTATTCATTTTGCCTAAATTTGAGGTAACTAGTAAGTAGCTAATGAAAAGCACTGGTCAGAAACAAATTTGTGTCTGTGTGTTAAGGTCACAATTTCATTATTAAAAACACTGGCCTGAATAAATCCACTGATAATTTCCAAATGGAAGACATTCAATATTGTTTTTGTGTTCATGAATTCACCTTGTGGGGAACAGTGAACACAAGTGTAAATGGGAGGATATCATAGGAAAAATCATAGCATTCAAATCAAAATATTTTTAGCAGAACCAAATGCTACATTCAAAGAATGACATCTGGTGGTAGAAATATCAGTTTTTTTCAGCCTGAGAACCCATATGGCTTGTGGTCATTAAAGAATTGATTAATTGTGGACTATAGTAATACATTGTACAGGAAAATGCCAATGTGTCTATCCATGAGCTTATGCATTATAGAAAGTAGGTCATACCACACAAAAAGATCATAAACAAGGAAATATTAAAGTGGAATTGCAAAGCTGAAGTAGAAGAACTGTTGTGCTTTGACAAGTCAAAGCCTTCAACTTAATCTAACTGAATTGTTGTGGCATTTCATGCGAGACAGCTACAGTAAATTATAAGATTGGCTTGAAGCAACACTGTGAAGAGAAATGGACCAACACAACATTCGATTTCTAAATCCTAAAAAGTACATACGTTTTTTTTTTAGTTTTTTTTCACGAAAATCATTAACACATTTCTGCATTGCTATGTAAAATTCCTACCAATCAAATATTATTGTCCATTCATCTATCAAATTCAGACCAGTGGACATATCACATCGCCATTTAAAGTTTATCACAGACTTAGGCCCTCTACAAAAGATGTCATGATTAAGCTTGATTAAGCATGATTAAGAAAACTCTTTTCTCTGACCACTCTTCATAGCAAGCAATTCATAAAAGAAATGTATTTAATATCTCATTTGTTTCTCCTAGACAGAACTGTGATTGAATGGAGAAATTCTGCATAAATCATCTGGCCTATGTTATACACATTATTGTCTTAGCGTATTATATTCACATTATATTTTTAGAGTATGCCAACAATTGTCTATTACTTTTACTCATTTTTGACCTTTAGAATTTACATTTATTAGAAGTTTTTAAAGGGGTCATATGACATTGCTAAAAAGAACATTATGTTGTGTATTTGGTGTAATGCAATGTGTTTATGCGGTTTAAGGTTAAAAAAAACACATTATTTTCCACATAATTTACATTATTGTTGCTCCTCTATGCCCCGCCTTTCTGAAACGCTACTCTACTCTGCTCAAAACTCGCGTTTGAATCGTCAGTGGCAAATTCTTTAAATATAAAAAACGTACTTACAGTCTTTGAGTCAGAACAGCCGGCATTGTAGTCTACTCTCCCAGGATCAGGAAACAGTCCTCCATAAAATGTGCTGCACACATCTGAATATTTGGGTTGAAGTGTTCTGGAACAGTGTTGTAAATACAACTTAACCACTGATTTCTAGTTGTGTCCTCTTTTGGAAGGCCAAACAAAGTAGTTTCGCTTTCACAACGAAACACACAGAGTCACACACGGCGGGCTTGAGCGAGCGGCTTGTGGCAACCACATGTGACGACCCCGGGCTGGACTATGCTTTGTCCACGGTGAAAGCCGATCCGGCGATCCACAGCACTAAGTTGATGTATTTCCTCAGCAACCAGCACGGATCAGCTCTAGGCATGACGAAGCGGATATCGTCCTCTTTTGGAAGGCCAAACAAAGTATTTTCGCTTTCACAATGAAACACACAGCATCTCCACAACATGGCGGCGGCGGCAGCAACAATACTACAGCAAGAATAAAAGTTACGCCTTCTTTCTTTGCGTGAACATTTGGGCGGCGTTATGCAAATCTTCCCACATCGTGACGTAGACATGTGGGGGCGTTTAAATAACGCGCTTTAGGAGGGCGTGGACAAGTCTAAACTTTTATAAAGAATATTTCTTTGGATTTGAGACTTTAGTCTTTGCAACTTTACAGATATTCTTTATGCACCAAGAGCTTGTAACACTCCAAAGAGAAAGGAAAAATTTAAATCGCATCATATGACCCCTTTAAGTAAGTAGAAGAATTGGCATTTACTGTATGCATTTGGCTTTTATCCAAAGTGATGTATATTGCATTTAATGTATACATTTTATCAGTTTAGCATTCCCTGGCAGTCGAACCCATGACCTTGGCATTACTTGTGCCATGTTAAAGTGTCTCAGCTACAGGAATGATGACAGATTACATTATATTAATTCAGTACTGGGTAAAAGGCAAGTTTGACTGTGCAACATGAACTGTCACGTATGACAGATATACATCTAATCTATACACCTAAGCAAGCTTATGCACTAATACTGGAAAATAAAGAAAGAAGAACAGTCACATCAACATAAATATTTATGATGCATATCCTTTCGACAATCTAGTATAAACATCTCCAATATAAACATATACTGTATCATCAACTGCTGTCTTCCTATTGATTCCTCAAAAGACAGGCCTCACATTGCAGAGCTGCAACCCAAAATTTCAGACAATTTTAATGACAAGGTGGTCCAAGTTATCTAGGACTGGCAGATTTTTTCTATGACAATAGGATCTTTTGCAATCCTTGAAATTGGTCTCAAACACCAACATAAATTGTGGAAATTAAGAAAACATCTGTCAGGAACTGAAATGTAATGCAAATGTTCAATCTAATCCACATTATCCACTGCAACAGCTTAGATGAAGGTCAAATTATATAATAAAAAAAATCCTTAAAGATAACTCCAAAAGGCTCACAAACTCACAGTACCTCTATCAACAGCAAAACATGAATATTCATAAGCTGAGCATATGGATGTACCATCTATGAAGTACACAAATTCAACAGAATTCATGCAAATTGGAGAAAAAGCATGCACTTAAACACTTCTTTCCATTCATTTCCAATGTAAATGTGGTTCAACTACAAAGGAATAATCCATACAGATACAATCAAGTATTCCCTCCTTTCACGAATGTGTCATTCATATACAAAATGCCATTGACCAAACAAACTCAGTGTCATCACATCCCACTGCAATATCAATGTTTTTCTCCTTGCGTTACTAACATTAGATATTCTCTCGTTTCAAAGTGAGTGTAAGAGCATCTCTTTTATTCTCTCTCCGCAAATATTTCTATCACACCACAATACCTCACACCTCTACTCCATCCCTATCCAGCAAGCACTCTCACTAACAGCTTCTTTTCAAACCACGACTGAAAAACCCATTCAAAACCCAACGTCACTGATGTCACTTGCATTGTGTTTCAGCTGCCAGTGTATTTAGAACACATTCTTCTCTTGTAACCTTCCGCGTTCACACTGGGCTCTGATCTCCAGCTAAAGAATGAGTTCAGAGAGACGGTGAAAAGCTTTAGCTTTGACTGACACATTTAAAGAAAGGTGATCTTCACTCATATTCTTTTAACTCAAGGACCTTCAGTTCACACACACACAGCAGCTTCAACAGTGTTAAGTGGGTGGTGATGAATAATTCACTCAATAGAAAGTTAAATACTGGGGCATGTCTCAAGCAAAAATGTATTAAAGGTCTCTTCTAACGTCTCTGTTTCTGCTACAAGCAATGAATTTGATCCAGTCTTCACAGAACCGAGTGCATTTACATGCACATTCTTAAATCGATTATGCTTAATAATCCAACAACATGTGTGGTCATATAAAAACATTAAAATGTTTTCCTTTATCACTGCAAGGTCCTAAACAGCTTAAGCATAAACGCATCAACTTAGCTAGATTTTTGCCCAATTAGCCCAATTTTGCCCTGGCATTTACAGCTTAACCTGTGTTCCCTTGCCACGGGGACTGGTGCAGCCACATTAGTTGCACCCCCCTAAGGACGGCCCTGGTTTTAAACAAAAACATTAATAATCACATAAAATTTCAAGTGTAGCTTGATGCTAATTGTACCTCTAATAATATTTTAAGATGTACTCTTGTAAGCATTATAGATGGTTTGTGTTTCTGGTGTAGAACCAAACTTTATTTATATTAATTTAATGTTGTTGAGCAGCGGACGATGTTAAATCCAGATATGAGATACATATCTGAGGAAAAATGCATTGTTGGTCAGCGCCACCTAGCATGCAGGTGTGAATTAGCAGAAGGCGATCAATCGTTTCGCAGTCGATGTTAAAGCACCATTCGTTGCTGATTCACCTCGCTTTTTTCGACCAACAATGCATTTCTCTTCATGTATGTATTCTCGTATAGGCTTTAACATTGTCCGCTTAATATTTTTGCTCAAAAACCCACTTTAAACCATCATCAAGTTCCGATTGTGATCTAAAGTGGATTTTGATTCTATAATAGGCAGACATGCAATCTTTGTATGTTTTATAATGGATTGAACGCTACACCTTGTGTGCATGTAAACAATATGACTGAAAATCATGTCATCTTAAAGGGTGAATTACAATAGTGACAAAAAGTCAGTGAGTGTTGATGATTTCCAGCGCCAAATGTAGGTGTGCCCAGCGATGCAAAAAGTTTAACTTTATGCAAACTAGCACATTCAAAGTGAGTTTCAGCAGCACGAAATCCAATTATCAAAAGCTGCATGGCCACCAATGATTTTAAGGCATCCAGCTGCAGAAACGCCAACTAGCATCCAATAGACCCTTTTCACAAGACCGTGATGACGCGTTTCAATGGTCATCAGCATCGTAAATCCTCCAAATTTTTTGCTATTTTTTTTAATGTATGTACATTTATAACACTATAATTTCTATTATATTACCTTTGCATCAAATTACAAAAAATGAATTAACACTAATGCAAGGGTGTTTCTAATAAGAGTGTCTATTTAGATAGAGTTATAGAGTTGCTATTTGAGCAAATGGGAATGCAAAAAATATATTTGTGGTAGTCTCCCATTCACTGCTATAGAAGTTTACCTAACTATGACTACTTCTGCTGCTCAGAAACCAGGAAATGTGAAAAAGGTCCATAAGACTCCATTAAAGTCACTGTAAGTGTGAATGGGTCATTAGTGTGTCTTGTTATGTGGTTCTCTGATATAGTTGATTCTAAATGGTCAATTGCAGCAATCTTATAATTTTTGTATAGCAACTGCTAAACGGACCCATGTCCCCCAACAACCTCCTAAACTGTGCTAGTAAATCCCTTACATACAGTGGTCCTATGAGGAACAACATTATTATATTCATGAACACCTCTTACAGATGTCAAAGACTGCAAATATCAGCTTTACACTTCTGTCAGAAATGTCCAAGAGGGAAAAGAAGGGTGCTGCTTTGAGTCTGAATTTTCTGATGAACATGGGGGAAAAAAACGACAGACATCAGCTGTGACTTTTGTGTACGGTATATGGTGAGGCATGATGTGCAACACCATACAGTATACTGTACTGTGTGCGGGGGAGGTGTTGGGCTCTCTGCATGCATCACACACAAACACACTCATAACATTTCACACTCTGCAGTGTTGTATATATGTATTTTTTGCTTCATTTTTACATTTGCCATGGCAAGTCATGATTACTGAGCCTTGCATTTTCATTAACATACTTATTCAAATGATGGACTGTTCGGCATAATCCATAATTATTCCATAATTCCTTTTTACCAATCAAAGAATGAAGACTGAAAGTTTTAATACCAAAAAGAGAATGAAAAGCATGTCGGCCCTTTGTCATTGAAGATTTATGCAGAAAGAGGCATTCATTCTTTGCACACATGCAACTATAGAGAAAATTTAATTACACAAAGGTTGCTATGGCCAACCAAACAATTTCCATTCCACTTAGTTCTGAACTCAATTAAGGTAATCAGAGGGAATATATATGTTGCTGCGCAACTGGCCTTTGACAAAGGGGTAAATCTATACTAAATTTGAATCATGTTGCACCCTCTTAAAAGCACGAATAAAGAATGTGAACGGAGGGAAGGTGCATCTATTTTTTCAAGGATATCTATAAATACAACATCTATTTATATTAATAATATATTATTTAATAATATAATATTTTCATGTTATGGCCAATAACAATAAATGGCTTATAATAAAATAACATTATTTAAAATTTAATTGTTAGATGAATTTGTCTAAATAGATCATATAAACTCAAATCAATCCTTTTCAATGTAATTAAAAGTACATTTAGGCATCACATTATAATGTACAGCATTAAAATTAACATTAATTTTGTGATTTGCAAAATATGACTTATCAGTTATTAAATCACTAGTGTTAATAATTAAATAAAATAAATAAATATTAACTTGAAGTGAACATCAGATGACGGCAAAGGTATTTCAAATGGTAAAACAGGGGAAGTGAGATTCAACATTAAATATCCATTATCGGCTTAAATAAAAACACAAATATTGGCCAATAATCAATATAGTGCCTATATATCAAGAATTGCAAATACTTAAATATATCACATTATCACATATCTCATTTTTAAGGCTACAATTAGATTAGAAAGTTTTATTTACCAAAACAACAATTGCATCATGTAGTGGACCATCAGTGTGAAGAGTCTCGACATCGTCCTCAATTAGGTAGTCCCACTCCACTCCCATCTCGATGAAGCGCCGAGATCTCGCATCTTCTCCCTTGCCGTTGAGAATGTAATGCCCTGTTGCCTGGTTCTTGATAGCTGCAATCAGTGATTAATTACAACTCTTCAACAGTTCAGGGATAAGAAGTTAACAGAATGATCTGAATCACCCTGTTCAATTAAGTCATCATTTCAGCCATTGAATCAGATGTTTAACTGTCAAAACAGTGAGCATTTTATTGTGCCGTTTCAATGTCTAAAAGCTTTATTGAATTATTCAGAAACATTAGGCTAGTATTATATGCTGTTGAACAATATGAGGACATACTGACACAAATAAGTAGTGACAGAGCTCAGAGCATGAGAGAAATTAAGTGGTCATTCGCTTGAATGTAAATGGTGATTACAAGGAGAGCTGCGCAGACATCAAGACAATCACCATTGCTACAAGTCATCAAATGTCACTTGGAATGTGAAAAATTAGATTAGGTTTCCAGAACATTAATTATGGAGTATATTGTCTGGAATTTTTTAAATAATAATGAACATAAAGTGTTAGGCAGTATAGTGCAAAAAGTTTGATGCATGAAATCAAAGTTGACCTTTGATTTCCTACATGCTTAGCGTGATGAGTTTGTGTTTATTTTTGCCAACATATCTACAAAATCTAAAGGATAATTCACCCAAGAATGAAAATTTGAAAAAAAAAAGGCTTAATAAAAGTTTTTTAAAAAGTGCCATATTAGATGCTTATGATGGAACTCACATGTAACATACATTATCAAAATCACTAAATTACCATGCAAATAAATGCTTCTTATCTCAATAATAAAACTAAAATGTCAACAACAACTACTGTATATAGGTTACCATATTAATTGCTATAGTGTTTAGACCTGCAAAGAATCTAATTATTGCAATCAGTTAAGTTAAATATATAGATAACCGCAATATGTATACATAAGTTATTTAACACCCCCTATATTATTGAAACAGAATTACCTTTGGAAGACCTCTTGAAAGGTTAACTTGGGCAGTAAAGTCAGACTGTGAACATCTTATCTAACTAATTAAAATAAGGTTAGGTTTAATTAAAAGTTTAACAACCGAGGAGTATTATTCAAACTCCTACATTCACAGAGAAGCACGTATAAGAAGGTAAATATTGTTGGAATAAAACCATCTGGTTCAATTATGTGCATTACAAAGTGATAATTTCGGTCTGTATGGACTACTCAAAATGAATAGAATAAAGAAAATGGGCCAAAAAGTTTAATGTTTAGTTCTACAACATTGACTCATCAAAGCATGCTGTGGGTAGTTGTAGTACAACATGTTAGCTTAACTTCTGCATTAAAACCACAAAATGGTTTCATGTTTGAGCTACTTTATGTTGTGGAACAAAACGTGAAACATGATTTTACTCCTAAATCTGCTATTCTAAAAACCCACTGTAAATTCCAAAATGAGCCCACGGCTTGAAAACGCCCATTCCCTTTGAGGTTTGAGGACTGTGGTTCACAATGCCACAGACAAATTGTGGTAGACAGCGATTGTCTCTAAAATCTGTGAGTCTAATTCTGTCTAATGCACTTCCAGGCAAATGCACAAGCTCTTTTATGTGAATACATTGATGCGATGGTATGTATTGGGGTGATATGGATCCATCGAGCATAGTTACCCAGAACAGGCACAGAATACATGAGCATGCATTTGGTCTTCTTGCTGCGAAGCTTGAGATACATGAGGACAGATATCACTTACCAAGAAATTGAGGAGAAGCCTCATGTTCTTGTATGATCACATGTCTAGCCCCAGGAGGAATGAGAAACATCTTTAGGTAACCTTTGCAATGACGAAAAAAGGCAAAGGGAGAGACAGCAGAAGCGATTAGTTAGCTAAGAAGTTCTACTACGGTTTGATCTTTGTAGAGGTGGGCATCACTAGAAGGCATTTCTACAGTAGTACATTACTAAAGCTTTCAGATTTGAACAGTTGGAATACTGCAACTGTTCATAAAGCAGGGTCATGACAAGCCTATGGGACAAACCACAAAACATGACAGAAGGTTCCTCATCCATTCATTTCATATATGCACACCCATGCGAATAGATGACATATCCTTCAGAAGAACAAATAACAATGTCAGGCGAAAAGTGAAGACCATGAATGATTGTTATGTAAGGCTAATTGAGAAGGATGCTGAATGGCAAGGCCTTGAGTCAGTTTGCAACACATCACACAAGAACACAAAAACACTACTGTTGCCTTCTCTACCGATGCCCATTCCTCTACAAAGTGTGATACCACTCACCCATCACATCTCTAGAATCCTCGGTTTCATTCAGATACACATTGCGAGCTCCTTTCGGCAGCAAGAAGGCTCCTCTTGTTTTCCCTTTAGGATAAGAAGGGTTTGTTATGTCATTTTGCCCAACACTCATTGTCATTGACATGTTAAATGCCTCAAAACCAAAGCTAGGCTTTGAACCAGTCTCTAGCAGCATGACGCCTGTCTGAGACACGCATGTGACGTGAAATGATGGCCAGGAGTCTAATCATTACAATGGAGGATCGAGTCACTTAAGGTAACGTCTGCTGGGAGGTTTTATCATCGATTAATGTGGACAGGAAGACATCGACAGAGAATAAGCAGGAATAAAAAGGGGTTGAGGAAGGAGAAAGGGAGATTAAAGAAAATGGACAGAAATACTGTGGGATGGTGGTGGGGGAGGGACGCTGTACGATATGTGTGTGTGAGGGAGAGAGACAAAGAGAGCATATTTATTTACTAATCCTATGAGATTTATTTGCTTTCATGTTATTTCCATATTTGTTTCTATATTATATTACAATGAAATGAGAAATATGGACATTTTTGACGAAGCTCTTCAGGACCTTTATTTAAAGAGATAGATGACCCCAAAATGAAAATCATTTACGGTCATTCCAAACCTGTATGGAACCAAAAAGGAGACATTCTGAAGAATGCTAGGGTCCAAACAACATCGGAGCCCACATACTGTCATTGTATGGCCAAAAAACAAAGAGACATTTTTCAAAATATTTTTTTTTTGTGTTCCACAGAAGAAACACATGCACACAGGTCTGGAATGACATGAGGGTGAGTAAATTATTTACATTTTTAGATTAACTTTCTTTTATTGTAAGAATTGTTTTTATTGGGCATTTAATCAAGCTGAGTTTGTACCACAAATCAATTTTATGCCAAACCTTTAAGGAAGATTCTGAGTTAAATTTAACTTAAGCTTTTCTGTGGAATGCTGTCTATCACAAGAGAAAATCATTATAAGCTGACAAATCTGTCCCTTATTTTGTAAAAACAAAGGAAAAACACTTGTACAGTAATGTACTTACATTCAAAATCTATAGTGTCCAGCACCACAAAAAATATTTAAAATCTAAAAAACTAAATTTAAATGAACGTCACAGAATAAATAATAGCATGAAACTGCTATCATAGAACTTTTTCTGTGCTTCAAAGGTTGGTAAACTCAAGTTTGAACAGTCAAATTTCACATCTGCACAAGAATATCAGTTTAAGGAAGAAACTGACCATAAAATGCTGTTTACATGGAACAAATTTCACACAGGAATTTTGTTGATAATGCAGAATCAAAGGTTTCCACCTCAAGAGGATGATTTAAACAGATCAATTTTACTGAAAAATTCAAGTGCTTCAAGAAAAGTACGACCTTCACATTTCTGCTTCTAAGCTATTCAATACATTTGCCCCTTGGGCATCCATTGTAAGTGCATTACTGCAAATGAGTTTTTCTTTGAGTTTTCTAAACAAAGCCAGGGAATCAAAGTTATTTTCTGTTGTAATCAATAGCATTCTTCAAATGAGGTCAACTGAGTTTTATTTAGATCAACTGCTGAATATTGCTTTAAAGCTACAAGCTACAGTCAATGCAAAACACAGCAGAGAAGTGTAGGATTAGACAATATAAGATACTTGCAGGTTGTGTTTTCCAACACAGGGATTTATTTTTGGGATCTCTTGCTTAACTTTTTTCCTGTTAAAAAGTGATTGATTGAAAAACAAGGTAGAGTTAGAGAAAGGTCAAAATGCTGATTTAGTTCATGCAAACAATGTGTTAAATGTAGTAATGATAATAAGAAAGTACAATGTAAGGAATTGTCATTAAAATGTGTGATATAAATCATCACAAATTGTGCACAATCACCCATTATGACATACTGTATGACAAAATCAAGAAGTAAACATCATGCAATTTCTGGTTAGAGCCAGAATGAAACATTCATTCATTGTCGCAAGTAAATATAACATGTGACACCATGCTAGTTAAAGCAATTGCACATTATCTATAACACATGTGGAGTCACATCTGAAAAGCTGGACCTATATAATTATGTACATCAACTCAATTATTCCACATGCCATGTCTTTCAAATGCAACAAAACCAACAAAGACACACACATGAATCCATAATCTTAGACACAATTGTCCTGCCATCTGTGCGAGGGCTGTGCTTCATTATGCATTAGCATGAGTGTGTGTTAATGTTATTGTATAGGCCTGCATGCCACATTGTTAATAAATAGCAGGTCATATGGACCTATTTTGAGGATCTGTTGTGATTGTATGTCTATGTAACAGTAAAATTAGGCAGCTCCACAAATAACTGCAATGAAACATTGTGCCAGAGCCATGTGGCTAATGCCTGTTTATGAAAAAGATCTATATTTAATCCTAAAATCATGATTTGCATATTTACGCTAAAATTATTTGATTCCTTCGTGGAATCATGTCTTTTTGGGTTCAGAGCAGGCACAGCTCTGAAGAACAGCATGTTGTATAGTCCCCCACATTTCACTGAAAACAGCTAATGTATATGCTGGGCTTGACTGCTCTTCCAGGGCCATTATAAAGATGTCAGCCCTATGCCCTTTGTGCATTTGGGTTCCTCTCTAAACAGGAGTATAATACATCATTAAGTTAAATGAATAGGATTAATAGAGGGAAATTATGTCCTTTAATACATTTTCCATTTGCTTCTATTCTTACTGTATGTGCTATTAAAACAATGTATCATCAGCTAATTTGAAAAAGGACAAAATAGCAAGAGGATTCATGGGATATGAAAAAAAAGCAATCTAACCATAAAAGCCACCCAAAACACTTATTTTGAACAAATGGGGAAGTGTTTCATATCCTCATGAACTGCCTAGTGACTGATCAGGCCACTATACAATCGTTGCTTTAAGACTAGACATCTTTATCAACATAAATGCAGGTTGGTAGAACAAGCAAGAACATGTTATGATATGCATTCTGACAATATTGTGACAGGTTTTATGCAGTTTCATGCAGGTATAAAGAACCAGTTTCAGTAGTACTATTTTTGTGCTGCAGGGATGGGCAGAGCAGCCATTATCAGTAAGATTTTTTATATCTTTAAGAAAAAAAAAAAAAAGTCTGAAGCTCACCAAGACTGCGTTTATTTGATTACTATTATTATTTATTTATTTTTTTACGACAGGACAGTATGTTGACAGGAAGTGAAGTGGGAGAGTGACGGGGGACGGGATTGGGAAATGTCCACGAGCCAGGATTCGAACTCAGGACACCCGAAGCGTTACGGAGCTGTATGTAGGCGTGCTGCCCACAAGGCTATCAGCGCTGACAAAATAACTGCATTCTATCTGAATATATTTAAAAATACAGTTTTTTTCTGTTATGGCAAAGCTGAATTTTCAGTGTCACATGATCCTTCAAAAATAATTCTAATATGCTAATTTGGTTCTCAGGAAACATTTCTTATTATTATCAATGTTAAAAAAAAAATTTGCTGCATAATATAATTGTGGAAACCACAATCTTTTTTTTCAGGATTCTTTGATGAATAGAAAGTATAAAAGAACAGCATTTATTTCAAATAGAAATCTTTTGTTATGTTACATCGCATGGGGGTCCTGATCACCCTGTCAGGGTTTATTCTGCGATAACAACCAGCTGGATGTGTATTATATCGCTTTTTAAATAAATCAATATTCAACACAAAATATTAATTGGAGTTGAAATATTTCATTAGTTCTTTAAACGCAAAGCTTCCGCAAAGAAAAACAGTTCCTAACAAACGGCTTTGCATCTACACGAAGTACAGTCGTATAACTCATTACACAGCTTCTTTTATGTTTGCGAATGTTATTTGAGAAGAAAGCATTTTAAAATCTTACCTGTTAATTATCTTAAATCAATTAAAATATATACAACAATCATTCTGGCAACAAGACGAACACTTTAACAATATTAACGGAGATCTTCTATTAATACTGAACTCCTCTGGTTTCATTTTAAATTTTAAAACAGTAAATACAGTCGATAATTGGGGTGCAAGATGAGTTGCATATAAGTTGCATATAAGACTAAGTTGCATATAAGACTAAGTTCATTCAACTAAGTTGAATGAAACGAGAGAGCGAGAGCACAGTGGTGTGATATGAGAGATGTGAAAGAAGCGCCGGCCTCAAATACACAGATGAGCAGTGTTATTCAGCATTGCTAATGACGATGGTTGTTATCGGGCAATAACACACCTTGGAATGTCGTGACTGACCAATCAGAATCGATTCTTCCAGAGAGCCATGTGTTAAATGTCTTTACTGTCACTTTTGCTCAATTTAATACATCCTTACTGAATAAATGTATTCCTTTTTAAAAAAAATTAAATAATGCAAATGTGGACGGGCCTTAAACCAGAAGTGCTTAAAAACTAAATGATAAGCTCATTTTTAAATACGTATTGATTCCATTTAAAATTGCATATAGCAAAAATGTCTTGCTTAATTCATAAGATTCATTATTCTTTTTATTACAATATTTACGTCATCAAAGTGAGAATCAAAGAACAAGTGTACCTACAAGTTTTATTTGGTCATCTGAATGCATGATCAAATTATGATTCTACAGACCCTGCAGACAAGGAAATTTCGTGGCTGGAATTCTTGGTGCTTTAATTGAATACCTGTTAACCGGCCACAGTGACAGTGTGCCAAAACATCCTGAAATTATAATCCTATAATTAAAAATTTCTTTAAGAATGCTATCACAGTGGGGGAATCTATTTATAGGCTAAATGAGGTCTGGTGCAAACCTCAAGCTCCCACTAGGGCTACACAACTAGCAAATACCATTAAAAAATAAACTGATGGTTGCTTAAGGAAACCAATTAGATGACTACCTTGCTTTTATCCCTGACTGCTGTTGCCTGAATAATAATGACACCTCATTATTATTGGCTGAATAATAATGACATCTATTGTGATTCCCTAGGTACAAAATGTCCTTTTATTATGTTGTTCACCTCATATTGAATTCACTGCCAATGGTACTTGGCTTTATGTCATTGTCACAAAGCGTCAATGACAGAGATCGGCTGATCTGCACTTAGCGTGATAGGGTGAATGCCTGAATAATGGAAACCAGAACATATGATAGGAGTGAGACTTGCAACAAAACCTGGATCCTCTTCTGCATGTCTTTGGAAACTCAGGGACAGAATTTAAAGAGAAACTATACGCAGTTTGTATGCAAAGTAGAAAGTCAAGATGGAATGGTAATGTGAGTCCTGAGGGAAGTTTTGGAGTTCATAAAATAAAAGTTGTTTATTGTCTCTCTGTGTTTACAGGTGAGCCTCCCTCGTCAAGTAGCCCAGTGGTCCTGAATGTCAATGTTCTTGGCTTGCAATCTTAATACATACTTTCCAACAACTTGTGCTAATGAAATTAAAAAATTATAAATCATTATTCAGCAAAAAATAATGGAATAAATAAAAGCACAAGTTGTTGGAAAGTATGTATACGGTGTCAATTATAAGTAAGTATTGTGTTAAAGCTTATAATAGCACCAATTGAATCAACACAAACAACATTTCTGAGGAAAAAGAGTGAAAAATTTAAGGGGGTCTGAATACTTTCCGTACCCACTGTATATATTTAAGCCACACATAACCAACAAAACTATTGTTTTAGTACAATATTTGATTAACAGGCCGGTAGTCGATCCTTTGCTGTCTTCGGGATGCATCACGACCAAGCGGCAATCTCCCGCTCTCTCTCATACAGCACTTCAAGTTAAGCCATTCTTAGAAAAGAAAAAGAGTCAAATATTTTTTTCTATAGGTCTATCATAATGCGTGCGGTAGAGGGTTAAGCTGATTATGCTTAATAAGCCAACAACGCCCATGGTCATGTAAACACAGTAACCCGTTTACTTGCGTTGTCAGGTTACTGATGTGCATGTAAATCGGGAAAACTGGTTGTTTTATTAAGCTGATATTTGTGAATTATCCTCTTACTGGCGTGCATGTAAACATGCACAGTGATTCGTTTTTTTATTTTTATTTTTATCCTGACATGTTGGTCTTACATTTTTCACTTGGATGTTAAGTTGCACTGAGTAAATATAACTGGATAAAACAAAAATTGTACCTTAAAGTTCTGCATAATTAAGGGCGTGGCCACTTGAGTGACAGGTAGATTGCCGCTGCTGTCACCACCATCGAGCTAGGTGGGCGTTGTTTCAGCAACCAGCTACCGCCGTCCCCATGTTAAAATGCCCAACTTTAAAGCAGAAAAGAACATGTTTACAGCCTGGTTCAAAAAATAATTTTGGTCTATATAGCTAATTTTGCCCTTCATGACAACTGTGAGGGGGGTGAATTTTTTTTTTATAACTCATCCGTTTAAATGATATTAAGCCTTAAAGTTCTGCATAATTAAGGGCGTGGCCACTTGAGTGACAGGTGGATTGCCGCTGCTGTCACCACGGTCGAGCTAGGTGGGTGTGGTTTCAGCAACCAGCTCCCGCCGCTTTGCCCATTTTCAATTATCTGGGAGTGACGTGCGGTGACGCGCTGCCAAGATGGCGACGGCTGCCACCGCCCACTTTGAGCTTCAAAAACGCTCTTCGGAAACCTACGGGTGACGTCACGGACACTACGTCCGTGTTTTTATACAGTCTATGATCACGACAGATTGTGTGTTTAAACTACAAATGTGATGAGGTCAAATACCTTTTAAACTTGAATATGGTTTGAAGAATCTGATCAGAAAATGTTTTGGATTTACATTTGTATTTAGCGCTCACCACTTGTGACTGGATCTCCAATACGGATGTTAATAACCGACTAGTCTCGCATAGCCAGACCTTCAGACTGACAGCAGAAGGTCTGGGAACCTTGGCCGCTTTGAATGGCAAGGGCCGCCCAAGAGGCCATATGACTGACAGATAAAGCGTGGAAATGTCCCCACAATAACAGACCGTGTGTAAATCTCTTGGACGTATTTTAAAGATTCTATGCCGCGAACTTTAAATATTTCACATACTTTAAAAAATCCAGTGTTTAGTTGGATCCTGATAAACGTTCATTATCACAGTTGTAAACACGACGGCTTTCTTCTAACATGAGGGGGTTTGGCGTCATGGCATCTTTGTTTCCATGCGGATCATTATAGAACGCGACACGCATGTCTCCCGGAAATCCTGTATAATTCAACCAATCCGATGACGACTTCGAAACTCCTGAAATGTTTCCAATTTTGTGTGCCGTATGCATCAGATGTTTAGCCAATGGTCCGTGTGCGTGACGTCTGAGGCTGAGACTAATAACAGACGTAAACCCACGTCTGATGTTTTTTATTGCATGAATTAGGAACAATGAAAGCAAGACATTTTCCAACAAATGTGCCTGCTTTTTATAACCCAAGAACATACAGCCAGCTTTACTCATACATATTCAGGTTATCGATGAATATATGCTATAAATGGAATTTGCAACGGCTAAGCTAGACAAAAGTACATTTATGACATCAGCTGTTCCATTTGTTAAGGTTCTTTACAACAGAAGTGAAGAAGAAGATTGAGTGGGTTTAATGGACATTTGAGTGTGGTCATTTATGCATAATATGCCAAGGACAAGGAATGTGCAGATGCTCCTTACATGTGAATGTGTTTATCAAATAAATCTCTAAAACAGCTCCTTCAATCTGTGGTGTCAGAGTAGGAGTATCATGATTAAAATCAAAGTTCTAAATACAGAATCAGTATTCAACTGGTGAAAATGTAGAGTGAAAGGCCTAAGATATAGGACAAGGAGGGGCCTTGAGAGCCGCATGTAAAATGACACAACCCAGTGTGAAAAAAAGTAGTTTGTGTCGAACTACACTCAAAATTTTCTGAATGAACCACAACAGACTCAGAGAGAGGAAGAGTTATAAATAAACTTAAAAACAAAGTTTGTGTCTCTCTGAAACATAAATGTATTATTAATATGATACAACCTCATATACTGCGACTTCCTTACATAGAGTACTATTACATTTTTAAATCTCTGACTATCTATTATGAATGTTACTGAATTCCAGCTACACGTCCTTTGTTCTCTGTTGCTGTAAAACTTCTCTGATCGCAGTCCCTGCAAATAAGTATTTCCCAGATAAAATCCAAACCCTATCCTTTAGGATTTCATTACCTTTCCCAATCCTAACCTAATTTCATCCCCATTCCCATTTTTCAGTAAACAGCTACTGTAAGTATTCTACCTGTAGCCATAACACTAACTTTTGCACTGGTACATGCAATTAAGAAAATACATACATACATAAAGTCTATGAAATATGGCAAAAGTCATTTCCATGCATATCAGTCCATACAATTTTGTACACAGTTTAAAACTTTAAAATAAATTTTAAAACAAAAGAGGTTCTCTATGAGTACTTAAAGTAGACTTGTGCTAACAAATAATTAAAGCAATTTTCACATCTCCTTGAATACTAAATTAATAATGCTTATTAATAAATCACACATCCTTAAAACTCTTAAAGACATCTGGAGTTTCTGAGATGCCATATCTAATATAATAAATCGTATATCAATAATAAATGTGTGAACTCAAATCTCAAAACATTTCAGAATTATCACTTTGCTCATTATTTCCCCCAAAGTAAAGTGAACTCCAGAAGTGTCCTGAAACTAGAAGACTCTTACTTAAAGAACTTAATGACAGGTCTGCAGTATAGAATGAAGAACTGTCTGATGGACCAGGAAAGAGGAAAGCATCTTACCGGCTTTCTTGGGCACACGAGTGAAGGTTCCTTTCACAGTTCGGCAGTGGGAGTTGTCACCCCCACACACACCACACTTATCCTCCACCTTACTGGAGACAATTTCCCTGTCACAGCCCACTTTCTGAAGGAAAGGGGGAAAGGGAGAGGGGGGAGGGGGAATATGCAAGACACACTGAGAAAAGAGGCAAGAAGTCCCATCAAAAATACTTCAAGCTTTCATCTTTGAATATGTCTGCATCTGATATCATGAAACTATAGCTGTTTTTAATAGTTTTGAAGTATGAACAACACTCTTAAAAAGATGATAGATATCTGCAAATAAATCCTAAAGCATCGGTACACTAGCTGACACACTATCAATCATTTCCTCCCAAAAGCTAATCACTATTCATTGTCCATTCCATCTACAAAAATCAATGTACTTCTATCAGCCCCATCCAGAGAGATCCATTCTTCAAACAACATTCATTGTGAAGTGGCACTCATCCTGTTCACAGTACTTTGTCAGATGCAGTTGCTCAGTGACAATCCACAGAGGCACCTCACAAATGTATAACAGAAAATAACAAGGATGTACAGTGGGACAGATTTGCCTGCACTTACAATTAAAATTAAAATATGTGTAGATGCATTTTTGCCTATTCAGAAGTGTGTGAAAAGTTCTAAATTGGTCTTACATGGATTTTAATGAACACAAGTCTGTGAGTACAGTGAGTCAGATGTGTACTTTAATGTCAGACTAGGTAATGTCCTTCTACACTGCATGCTGGTGTTTTACGGCACAATTAGGCACAACACTAAGCCTATCAGTAATAGGGATATGCCGGTATCAAATTTTCATGTTGCGATTAATTGCTAATGCTTTTATCACGGTATGCGGTATTATCACGATATTGAAATTTAGTTTTAAAAAGTGCTGTCATAATACAGTATAACAGGTTTAATAACATTTTTCTTATAACAAAAATAACTGAACATTTAAATGCAATAAAGCAATACAGAAAAATGTATAAAGTTAAAAGTTTTACACAGATAAAAGTGCAAAAGAACTATAAAGACCAATAGGTATCACTTTACAATAAGATCTCATTAGTTAACCTTAGTTAATGCATTAACATTCACAATGAGCAATAGCTATATTTGCTACAGAAGTTATTAATCTTTGTTTAAAAAATACAAGTCTTAGTTCATGTTAGCTCATTAAATAACACAGTTGCAACTTTCGATTTTAACAACCTGTTATTAAATATTGGAATACCTAAGATTAATGAATGTTCAGAAGAAATTTTCATTGGCAGTTTGTGTTAACTAATGAATTAACTAATGAATGCATATTCATTACCGTGATATATCGCATTACCGAATACCGGCACAAGTCTAATCAGTAAACAGGGAAGATATTTTGTTTGCCCTGGGAGCATCTACTAAGTGCATCTGCCCAAGAAATGAATTCCCCAAAGCAAAGCCATAGCAACCACACACACTGACACTGATAAACCAACATTCAGAATTCAGACAAATCTGGAAATAATTTCTGTGCTGGTGGGGAAAATGGCCAGCCAATGGACTTAAAAATAAATATGTGCTGATGTGTATTTACTCTCTTGTGAAACAATCTCTTGTAATTATGTATTTGTTGCCATTCCCGTTGTAGAACACCGAATAATTATGCAAAGATTTTTAAAGAGAACAATAATGATTTTGAAGGTAAGCCTCAGCCTAAGTTCAAGTTCATGGCAGCAGATCTTTCAAAGATATTTTTGTTTTAATCAGGTGGTTATGAGAATGAGCTACTTTGTTGCACACCATTCTATTATTGAGTTCTTAATGAGAAAAATACTAGTCATGTTCATTTTAATTTGTGCTAATTAATTTTTTAGCATCAGTTATAATATATGAAAAAGGAGGTATACAACCCTGAAATAGTACCTGAAATGCATAATGAAATTTGAATGCTTACCACACAATCTCCACGCACACAGATGCTATACGGGTCTTTGTAAGAGCACCTTGTCCCATCATGCACCAGCTGCTTCATGTAAGCCACGTCACCTGTTTCTTTTGACTGGCAATAAAGATGACATCTTTTGTTGGCTGAAAATATAGAAAGACATGAAGAAATATTATTTAATAAGAAAGACCACAAATTACAGCTGGACTCAGTTACAGTATGTGCCTTTTTTCTCCTGTAGCTATATTAATAAAATAAAATAAAGTTATGAAAAGTCAATTATAACATTCAAACAATAAAAGTGGTATATAAACAAGCAGTAACACTTTAGATTAGGAAACACTATTCACTATTAACTAGTTGCTTATTAACATGCATATTACTAGCATATTGACTGTTTATTAGTACTTATAAAGCACATATTAATGCCTTATTCTGCATGACCATATTCTAGATCCCTTAACCCTACTCCACACCCAAACATAACTACTACGACAAACTTACTATCAATAAGCAGTTTATTGAGGGGAAAACTCTTAGTTAATAGTTAATGCTCCGTAATCTAAAGTGTCATCAATCAAAAATTTGTACTATAATATAATATTAAAGTAAAATTAAAATGAATGTGCTTTTTTAGGTCTTAATCTCCAAGTTTTGAACTAATCAATTATTCATATGCATTAAAAAATGACTTTTAATGTAACTTTTGCAACACAGTTCTGACATCTGCCACCCGATTAAACTCTTGAACTTATAATAATAACTTAAAATAGTATATAATACCATTAGAATAACTCCCTAAAATGTTTAGCATATGCTAATTAGGTTTCACATTGCAACTAGTTGCTTCTCATGGGTTCCAAGTAAAGAGAAAAAAAGCACAAATGTTTAAAAGGAGAGTTTATGCAAAAATCAAAATTCTGTCATCATTTACACACCCTTATGTTCATCCAAAAAAAGTAATACAAGTTTGAAATGACATGAGGGTGAGTAAATGATGACAGAATTTTCAGCACATAGTAATGGAATGCAATGAAATGAACGTGTGGTGGTTGAACCACTGGTGGTGGTTGAGGAGAGACCCCCCCACATGATTGTAAAAAGCGCTTTGGGTGTACAACAATACACAATAAAGCGCTATATAAATGCATCATTCATTCATTCATTCATTCATTCATTCAATATTAACGTGCTAATGTAGACAACACTAGGAGACCTTGTGGAAGTGTTTGGTCAAGTAACGTGAAAAATTTAAGGGGGTCTGAATACTTTCCGTACCCACTGTATATTTTGCTGACTTGTGTACTTACATTATCTAAAATGTTTCGAAGAATGTTTAAATCCAGAGGAATAAGCAGTTTTAACTAGTGACACGGACCGTGTCCATAGCTCGTTTCGCTTCGATGGCTTTCAGCCTCACCCTGCTTCATTCTACTACGTTAATAAATCATTAGCTCATCCACGAACATGATTTCTGCCCGAGTCCCATCAGATTGCATCGGCTGTGGGGATGAAGACGACAACTCCCATGATTCCACACTCAGTCACGGCGTCATCAAACTACGCCTTTGTTTCTTTGTTTATTTTGAATTCGCGCCCTCTAGCAGCGAAAATTACATATTGTGCCTTTAATAAATAATTATGAAGCATGCCTTCACAATTGTTGAATTCTGTGGATTAATTCTACAACTGAATAATGCACACATAATCCTGCCTCACCTTAGTAGGACTTGTAAAAGCCAGCATACAGACCACAATAAAAATTTTTTAGTTTTTACACTTTAAAATAAAGTGATTAATATTTTTTAATTTTAAAATAAAATTGATTCACATACTTCAATTACATTTGAATGTTCGTGATCTGTTAAGTGTTATTAAGATGTATACAGTGATAATATAATGAATGTATAATGAAAAACAATGTGTTTATAGAAAGTGTTAAAACTTAAATACTTGAAATTCATTTGTTGTGTATCCAAAAAAGGATTACATGCCGAGATAACAGCAATTTTCTTTATTATTACAAAGTTCAAAAAGTGCTCAGTGCATTAAAAAATCTACTACTACATCTGGAGGTGGCTTCCCAGCAATCAATAGCCGTCATTTCAACATCTCGGTTAAGCATAGACCCGATATAGTCTGGCTATGTGTAACCCACTTCTAGCCCAAATAACCTTGAATTTGGTTTCATGTCGTTTTTTGGCTAAATAACTTGTGAGATGGTTGATATCTCATCATGTTCGCAGTGTCAATAATATCTACAAAGATATAAGTGTCATTTCATGACATGGTCTATATGTAGCCACGATTTCGCTCTAAATTAGACGGGCTACTTGTAGTCTGCTTTTAGCCCACCTGGCGAAATCGAGGCAATCTGTGGTCTAATTTTAACGGCTTGGCTATAGCCCTATACCTGTAACCAGACCAGCGATGAGCATAGCCAAAATAGCCTTAAGATTGTTTACATGTAATTTTCGCCCACGCAGCTTATCAAATGCAAGTAAACTTTTGAATAATTTAAATTAGCATTATGCCAAAAATAATTTAATTATTTTACAGCATTATTAAATATAGCATTATTTATTATGCCAAAAATAATGCTAATTTAAATGTTTCAAAAGTTTACTTGCATTTGATAATATGATGTCATGCATCCCACAAGCTGTTTAATGTTACATTCATACACATGATATGATATTATTGATATTCGGATAGTCTTTCATTTTATAAATAAAAATGCACAAAGCATAAAAGCGCATCCGGCCGGGCGCAAACCAGCTTCTGCTCTTCAGTAGCGCTCTGTGTATGTGTCAGTCTATTTACTGTTGTCTGTCAGTCCACAAGCATTCAAAAGAATATGTCAAAGTCTAAACTAATATCTATGGTGAGCAAACGGCATTACAGACGTTGTGTGCCTCCCTGCCAACGCTATCTGGCAGCGGGGGATACACAAGATCTGTGTGTTGTTTGTTTAGGAGCGGAGCATGCACGGTCAGCTTTCGAGGGAGCTGATTGTCTTCACTGCGAGTTACTCTCGCTGCGTATGCTCCGCTCTCGCCTGGCTGTGTTTGAGGAGAGCGGCGAGGCTCACGATCCCGCTGGCAGCGGTCCCGCTGTTGCGCAGGCACGGCGTAGACTGTTGTCGTGGGGATCGCAGGTGGATTTAGCGGAGGGATCCGAGACGGGCTCGTCCTTTTCTCTATCCTCACCCGCTAGATCCGCGGCTCTCTCTCAGGGTTCGGAAGAGAGAGCCAGACGCTTCATCTATCTTCCTCCGAGAGCAAACAACAGAACAAACACAGCTTTGACAAAGATTAATCCATATTAATTTATACCGTGAACACACTCAGAAGAATTGGAGAAACTGAGGAGGAGTTTCAACATCTGGAAAAGCGGTTGGAAATTGAAAAGATCCGGGCAGCAATGGTAAAAAACAAAAACAAAAACAAAAAAAGCTCTCCAAAACAACATTTCCTTGAGAAATATCCTTAAGATTTATTTTGAAACTTCCAAATTGATAGTAAAGATTAAGAATACAAATTATTTAAAATGGCAATACTACTTTTTAGTTACAGCAGCTATCACTGTGTTGTTATGAAGTCAGTTGTGCCAGACCATTTTGGAGGCAGAGACAGATTGTGGGGGGCACTAATAGGGAAAAACTTAAACTGCTGGAATAAAGAGTTTTAAAGGGATAGTGATGGAAAACTTGCTGGTCAATGGGCATCAATGTTTAAGGCTGGTAAACACTTGTACACGGACGCATATAATACTACCCGCCTGACATTGGCATGTGTTATTCAGGTGTCAAAGTTGTGCAGAATTGAAGGAAGAAACCACAAAGACAGTGCCAGAAGGATGCTGGACAGGTAAAGCCTTCAAATCTTGCCACATTAATCAAACAGTGAGTTGTCAATACTCAATAAGTTACAACGCAAATCAGAAATTAAAAAAATAATTCCTTTACTGGTCATTTTAAAATGTCAAACTTTGTCCGCAATTGTTAACCACCTCAATCTGTATTATATTTTAGGGTTTTAAAAAAATTCCCTCATGTCCAAATTCAACATGAAGGGGGGTGGTTCGCTGCAGAAAGAGGCATTTGAAAAGTGCACTGTTCTCGGTCATTAGAGGTGTGTGTATAAAACACACAACATTTACCAGAGAGCTTCTCTCTTTTTTAACACACTGAATGGTGATATATCTCATATATCTCGTTTTTGTTTTTAGTAGGCATCCAAGCAAAAGAGAATGACTCCCTGTCACAATTAAAGTAAAAAAAAAATTATGTCAAGCTTTTCTTGTTTTTGTTTTTTTTTCTTATTTAGCAGATACTGTGATGACCAACTTCAGCAAACAGCAACAGAGTTGGACTTGAGGAATGCAGTTGGGAAGCATTTTAAACAAGAAATAAAACCAATAATTAATAATTTCCTTTAAGTTCACTGTTGGTTGTTTTATTTGTTAAAATAAGTAAACCAACAAAAGGATTAATCTTTTTTTTATGTTGTCATTTATGTTTTAATGTTAAGTGTGATAACATGCTCTTGATTTGTATTAGATTTTTTTTTCTTTTAAATATCTTAAGTTGTTAAAAAAAATTTTTTTTATCATTTTGTATTGTCTTAAGTTGTCCAAGTTGTTAAAAATTTTATTTTTCTTAATAAAAGATGTATATTTAATTTGTTATTAGACGTCTATTACATTTTCACTGACAGCCCAAATTTAGCCTTGTTTTAGCCTAGACGTCTGGGCTGTGTTTAGACGGCTAATAGACGTCTTTTAAACGCAAAATTGCTTGCTGGGTTTCAGTGATGTTTCTCACTGGCTTTATTGTTGAGCAATGTGGGATTTTCATTTTATGTGTAACTCAAAAGTGCATTTCTCATCATACTCAAAACTGTAATAGAAGCATGTATATAAAGCCCAAAAACAAAAAGCAAAGGGCAGAAAACATCACATGAAGTGACTGCAGTAAGTGCAAAGTTTGAGAAAAGGCTTTACAATTACACTGTCACTCTGCATGTGAGGGCACTCTAAAGGCCTTCACTTCTTGAGCTGAACACAAAAGTGGACTTGACCACAATTTGAATGGATGTGCTGTGGCTCTCCCAGGAGAGAGGATGCATTTACAAGCTGTGTGTGTACGAGCAGCTATGCTGGTCTCTGCTGATTATGCTACACAGTCTCTGCTCCTCCAAAACATGGAGTGCCAGTATAGTAAATGTATACTAGACGCAGAGAGAATCTGTTGACTTACTGTGTCGGCATTAAAATTAGTGCTTGGCGAAATGACGGCATATACTGTTTAATTAACATGTGAGAAACATGGAGCAATGCAAAAATTAAAAACAGGATGCGACACAAAAAAGACAGGCAAGAGCCATATACCAGTATGGTTAGGCACAATGCATCCTAGAGTTTAGTTGTTTATGGATTCCAAACAATGTGTTTCAGCAAAAATAATATACTTCATTATAAGAATCAATACAATATCTATACACTATTAACCATCAAGTCTCTCAACAAAGAGCGGTAGTGTTTTTTTTCTATATATAGTAAAATCAACATGTTGAAATCAACCATTTAATATTTCTTCATCTTTCTTACTTCGATTATGTCATGGGATTGTAGCCCTTGAGTACATAGATGTTTTCTTTTTGTCTGATTTTCAAATACTTAATGCACTTCAGTACCGATTTTTAAATTCCTAAATTCAAGTTTGTAATGTTGTGATTCACTTCATAGCTGGTAGGTTTGGTCAATGTATTAAAACTCTTTTAATACTTTTTTAAATTTTATGGGAAAAAAAGTTCTGGAAAAAAATACTACCAGAACAAGGCTGCTGAAAAAGTGGGCAGGCATTGTTGCACTCTGTTTCAGTGCTCTTGGAACACCAATTCTCCAATCGAACACAACAACCTAGGAACTATCTGTTACAATATAAACATATTTCCTCAAATTACACTGACTTAAAATCTGACAAACTCACCATCTGAGTGTTCGTAGGGAAGCCAATGGTGTTTGGCGTTCTGGTATTCAAAGTGGGAGTTGCGAAGTTGACATTGCTGGGCTCTGAAGTCCTCAAAGTGTTTGGGGCAATCATCTATGTTACACAGCTGGTACTCATAGTTCACCCCTGGACAGTCCTGACCTCCATTAGATGGACTAACAGATAACAGATAATGTTCAAACAAACATCCACAGATTACTTTAAACATTCAAGTCTGTGGTTTAAAAAGCAGTCAATAATCAAGGTTAATCAAAATAAAGTTCAAATGAATCACTTCAATGAACAAGTCTGGCATAAACAGATATTAGAAACGCATCTATTCCTTCTTTCACCCAATAAAATATTTAGATCTGGATACAGACTATCTAATCAATGTTCGGATGGAATGGCAAACAATGCAAAATATGTATTACATTTTTATAAAAGTTTAAAGCACTGCAGCTTTCATCATTGAGCCTAACTTTGAATTTTCAATCATGCATATTCTCTATAAGTGCGAGCATCTGCACAACTCAAATGCTGTTTCACAGGTCCTTAACGAACACTCCTCACAACTAGCACACTAATGCGCTGGCATAAAAAAAAGCTAAATTCCTAGCTCTCTTGCTTCCTTCATTTTCAAAGCACGCATGCTAATTAAGAAGCAACCACTCATTTGCTCAGCACAAAAAAAAATACTGTCCTCCTCGAAAAGAAAATGACACTTAGGATGGCAAAGATGGTAGCTCCTCCGATTAAAAACACCCTGTGCAGATGTTTCTCAATAAAAGACATCTATGAATGTAAACAGGTAATCAGATGATTTCATGCTTTTATGAAATCTCTATCATTACGAGAAAAATGAGCAGGCCCAATGCAGAGTTTATATGGTTTTAAATATTATAGTTATTGGAATAATACTGATATAAAGCACAAACTGTCCTTCATATCAAAAGAATGCAAAGGTTGTGATTAACCTTTCGTCTTATTGGCTAGAGTCAATCATGTTCAACCATGCTGGCCTGTATGCTTTATTTCTAGACAGTTTTTTCATTTCAACGAAACTGCAACCATTCATATGATGATCGAATCTGATTATGGAAAGTACACTAGGGTGCCCGTGATCTTCATGAGCAATCCTGACTGTGCATACAGTAGATAACATACACAGGGTTGTTGCACTGGCGGGTTCTGAAGCGGACGCCTGTCCCGCAGGAGCGAGAACAGGAGCCATACTTGCTCCAGGCACTCCAGGCTCCATCTTGCTTCACTTGGTTGGCATTCTTCCACATGCAGTGACCTTTGTAGCACCACTACGAGGGGAAGGAGTGAGACAGAATCAAATTGGGCACAACAGGACAAAACAGGTCTGGCAAAATGTGGACACATGAAATTACCTTTCCAGGTGCACATTCAGTCCCGTCCAATGGAGGCCCTTTTTTGGTCTTGCAGAAGTAAGGATTATCTGGATGACTGCACCACAGCTGCTTGCATGGATCAAATGTACGAAACTGAAGAGAGAGAAAAGTGCCCTTGGTTGGATGCTTGGCATTTTAAGAGAGAGAGTTAGAAAGAATTAAATGGCAAGACAAATATAAAAGAATTTTGAACTTTCTTGCCCGAACTACAATTCCACCAGAGATAAGCCCCGACAATCCTTTTCCTCTTAGGAACGTGCTTGAGCTGAGATTCAACATAAAAACAAAACTGAATTGATTTTTTTGGCTGCCAGTGGCACTCTGGAGCTTCTGCTACTGCTAGACACCCAGGAAATTAATCTGAGAATGGAAAAGAGAGAAAATGCCCCTTTTTTCATACATTTTTCTGTTTACTGCAATTGACACATTGAGTATGTTCCTAATGCCTGATTGTGTCATCTGAGTCAAGTGAGATTCCAAAACAAAAAACGAGTGTATATGTTCAGTCTGAAGGAACAAATATTCATAGATATTTCAGAATGAAAGTTACCCATAAGTCACTGCGCGCCACCTGACACTGTGTCTACACCAGCATTGTGACGCAACAGCTTGAGGCGGTCTACACACGTCAAAGCAAACTTTGCAAATCCATTTGTGATTTTGTCAAAAGACAGTATCACTAATTGTCGCATTGTGCGGCTCACGTCCAGTGTAGACTGTATAAGTATTTTGGCCACAATACATCCATTAAAAAGGATATGAGGTTCCTCTTCAGGAACTCGAGCTGCGTCGGAAACGCTAGGGGAACGCCTTCTGTGACCACGCTCTGAATAACATGTGAAATCAGTCCAATAGCTCAGAGACTTGGAAGTCTGGCGGCGTGGGCATTCTCGTTCCCCTAGCGTTTCCGACGCAGCTCGAGTTCCTGAAGAGGAACGTCTCAGGTTATGTATGTAACCCTAGTTCCTCGAGGGAACGAGACGCTGCGTCTCTGTGCCATACTTCCGGCGTCCCTGCCGGCGTTTGCTTCATTCCTAGAAGCTGACGCTGGCTCCGCCGCACGTGCTTTTATAGCTTCCTGGTCATGACGTCACCCGCCCGTGACGTCCCGCTCAGCTATTGGACTGATTTCACATGTTATTCAGAGCGAGGTCACAGAAGGCGTTCCCCTAGCGTTTCCGACGCAGCGTCTTGTTCCCTCGAGGAACTAGGGTTACATACGTAACCTGAGACGTTCTGATGGTTTATTTGGCTTAATTCACCTCAGCTGTGGTTTCTATACAGTTGTTTGTTGGTATAAAGCACATGAGAAGAGAACATTACAATGCGATTTTTATGACCATCGGTCACGATTAACCAAATTACATTTCGCTTTAAATGTAAGGGCAACTGTAAAACAGTAATTCATCACTAAATTTAGGGGGTTTGATTATGACAAATAAATGTGATTCGGAATGCAGCTAAAGTGAAGATATTTTCAGAAATTACAACATTGTCCATTGGAGGCTGATACACACAGCTGGACTTCTGTTTACTACTCTTTTTCATTAAACACAGCAGGAGTTTGTAGCACACACATTACAATATGAAGGATCGAAACAGTATTTTGCAGGATATTATTTCTTGAAAAAGAAAAATACACAGAAATGTAAACAAATTATTAAAATGGCAGTCTGGAATACAAGACTGGGAGAGGAAACTAATAGCTGACAGCTGAAATACTAGGTTCATCTTTGAGCTCTGTGCTTCACCAAAATAGTGTTGCATATTTACAATGCCGTGTGGAGTAGGAAGGCTCAGACATACGGTTAATAAATGGATAGATGTGCCCAAAGGAGAAATGGCACTATGTTGTAGGCATAAATAGGAAAGACTGTTTCTGTAAAATGAACTTTCATTTAAAGCCCCTAACAAGTCTCTTGGCAAGCAGCTGGACTAAAGGATATCAGTTGTCTTTAGCTGTCACTGGCTCAGGGCTTTCTATCTTTTATGCACTGCACTCTGGGAGAGGACCAATAAGTGCAGCCAGTTTCGATTACTTCTGTCATGTTATTAAAGCTGGCATGAAATGCAAATCACCCTATTTTCTAAATGCAAGTTATTGATTTGTTATTGTGAATAATTCATGCGTGAATTATTATTATTTTATTTTGTAATTCTAAATCAAAATGTCATAACTCCAGTGAAATGATAGGCTTCTCTCTAGTGATGAACTTCTCCAATCATTTTTCCATAATCATAATTGGATGTATGTTACAATACAGAAAAAAATATATTTTCTGTTTAATTTCAACTTCAATACATACAAATTAACAAAATAGTTCAGCCAAAAATAAATTAGTCATTTTTCATCTCCATGTTGATCCAAACACTTCTCTCTTTCTTTTGTGGCTACTGTATGATTTTAAATGAACAGAAACATAGCTTTTATGATTTTATAGCTTTTCATGATAGAGATTTTACATCCTTTACATCCGCCCAAGCTTCAAGACCTCAGTCAGCATTCATTGTAAATGCACATAAAAACACAACCAGAAAAAAAATCTGAATGCGATGTTCAGTTGTTTGTTTAGTGCTCTACTAAAAGTAAGTCAAACAGGTTTGAAACAACATGAAGGTGAAGAAACTGACAGAATTTCATGCATGTGCCAAATGTAGCTCCTTGTTCGTTACAGATATGCTTATAACTACTAGTGTTCATTTTGTCAGCCATTTTTAAATTTATTCTTAGTCTTAGTCTTTTAAATTAGTCTTAGTCCTGGTGTCAAATGTACCTTTTTTAGTTATTATCATATTAAGTCAACCTTGTCCCGTTTTTGCTTTACTAAATGTCTGAGCATTTTAGTCTAGTTTTAGTCAATGAAAACTTTGTCACATTTTTGGCATGCTTTATAATAGTTAAACAGATTTTTTTTTTTTTGAGAAATTTGAGAAATGTATTTTTACATTTCATTTTACATTTTTTCAATATTTTAACAGTAAAATTCCTAATAGTAATTCCAATATTTCCAAATTGCAATAATGTTTCTCTATTAAAACAACAGCGGTTGAGTAAGTGCATTTAGCAACCACAATCGCAAACAAAATAGCCGAGATCTCATGACAGAACACAGACTGGCTGAATGATACTTTCATTTAAGCTGAACATCTCACATGGAGAACGCTAAACTTCAGCAGTGTTTTCAGATCATCATCGGCACTTCCGCAATGAAGAACGAGTGCATATGCATGGTTGCCAGATAGCAAAATATAAAGCAAAACACTGGGCAGAAAATGTATCCTTTTAAAGGTGGGGTATGTATTTTTTCAAAAACACTTTAGAAAACTGAGTCGGGCCGAGTACCAAAACAAACTTGTAGCCAATCAGCAGTAAGGGGCGTGTCTACTCGTGATACGGAGGAGAGAGTGCTTAGTGCACAGGACGGACATTAGCCGAGTTTCTGTTGGGGATTTGTCGTGTCACGCCGTGCCACATCCAGTGTAGACAGTATCACTGATTATAATGAGTTCTATGGTATTTTGTCGCGACGCCCGCTTGCGTCCGGTGTACTGTAGACACAGTGTAACATTGGTTTCACAGAACTAATCGTTGCCTGGGTTGTGTACGTATGTGTGGGGCGGAGCTATCAAAATAGGGGCGAGACCCTTTTGGGGTAGGGCATGTTTGTTTTGGTGATTTGAAATATCAACATTGGCTACCAGAAATCACTTGCCCCACCTTTAACAGAGAAGCTCTGATTTGCGGATTTGAACTTTTGCAACTGCACACATGAAAGCTCGTTTAGTAGAGGTGTGTACAGCAGTCTGTAATAATATTTTGTATAAGTTATTTCAACGAAAACTGAAAAAAATCTTTGGTAAAGTTTTTATTTTTTAAAATACATTTTAGTCTCACCAATATCGTCAACGATATTGCATGCTGATAAAGTCACAGTTATCGTTTTTTGACCTTACTGTCATCTCGTCATCATCTCATCTTAGTCATAGGAAAAAGCTCGTCAACGAACATTTTTCATCATACTTTGCGTTAATGAAATGAACACTAATAACTACACAGTCATGGAATAAAAGATGAAAAATTACCTTTTTTGTACCACAACCTCCTCAGAGAGCTAATTAAAATGTCACTCTGCAGAAGGGAGAGGCAACAAATAGTTCTTTACAAATATTTTGTTTACAAGCCCATTACAAACTAATTGTTTCTATCGACACTGACAACCACTTTTTTCATGTCTTCAGAGAAACAACTGTTTAAAGCATGATTAGTGGGTCATAGAACATTTCATGGGGATGTGAGTTTTTGCTGGGCTGTGGTGCACAGCTTGGCACAGATTGTTTAGGCATGACAGAGGGGCTGAGAGGAAGGATCACAGCATGCTGTTCTTGTTTACTAGTGTTACAGCCTTTGATGACAGAATGCCAAACATCTTGCCATCTGCTGGTTCTCAGTGTCATGCCATAAACCAGGTGTGAGACTCTTTTCTCTGACTCTATACATGTGATTGGGACTTTGCAGCACCTATTCATTTCCCACTTGAAAGAGTTTAGAGCTGAGGGTTTGGGGGGTTAACAGCACATAAAATAACATATTCAGCTGTGATTCAGTAATTCAAAGGCCAGAAACTAATATTGAAATATTATAACAGACACATGCATTTCTTTAAATGTTTTCATTCATAAATGAAATTTGGCATATAAATATTTAAAAAATATTTGAAGCACTTCCAGCTAAAAAACCTTGGACAGAGACCTCAACGAGGCATTTGTTAAAAAACAAAAATAATAAAAAGACTGGATTTTTGGTGCTTGCTTTAATGACTGATATTTTTCAGATCTGTCAAGGGAGAATATAGCCATACTCACTGAAGTACAGATTTTGTATCCAACTCCAAAATTGCTGGTTCTCAGTGTCAGGCCATAAACCAGGTGTGAGGGTCTTTTCCTTGACACCGTACATGTGATTGGGACTTTGCAGCACCTATTCATTTCCCACTTGAAAGAGTTTAGAGCTGAGGGTTTGGGGGGTTAACAGCACATAAAATAACATATTCAGCTGTGATTCAGTAATTCAAAGGCCAGAAACTAATATTGAAATATTATAACAGACACATGCATTTCTTTAAATGTTTTCATTCATAAATGAAATTTGGCATATAAATATTTAAAAAATATTTGAAGCACTTCCAGCTAAAAAACCTTGGACAGAGACCTCAACGAGGCATTTGTTAAAAAACAAAAATAATAAAAAGACTGGATTTTTGGTGCTTGCTTTAATGACTGACATTTTTCAGATCTGTCAAGGGAGAATATAGCCATACTCACTGAAGTACAGATTTTGAATCCAACTCCAAAATCGAAGCGACACTGCTCATCCATGGAGTAATTGATGCCGGGAAGTTCAGGGAGCTGCGGCCAGTCATGTTTGAAGGGATCGTCCAGCAGGCAGTCATATGAACTTTGAAAAACAAACAAAGTTACTAGAGCTGTTTAAGTAACCCAATAAATGTTTAATTTAATGTTTAATGAATGTTTAATGTTTAATTTAATGTTTAATGATTGGCCCTATAAACTTTGGAAGCCACTTCTAAAGTTCAGTAGCAAATGGTAAGCATAAAGTGGACAGTATGGTGTAATGAAAATGAGACTGATACTTTCTAGATGATTCAGATGATTCATATCATTAAACGGAGCCAATACTGAACCCACAAAGAACTGAATCAATCATACTTCCTAATATCCATGCAATAGATAATTTACATTAAATCTTCAAAATCCTGAAGTGCTGAGTAAAGCCAGAACATGCAGAGAAAGTGTTCAAACTTTCAAACCACAAATAGATTTTGAACTTCAAAAGTTTCCTTCTGCCACTGGCTAATTTAAGCGGAGGCCAGTGATGAGCTGCACAAGGATTTCCAGTGAAAGTCAACCCTTTTATTATCAGAAATAAATCTGTCTCATCAGCAGCATTTCTTTATGAGCACTGTTCAGGTTAAAGGTGATGCAAGAGTTGAGTTCTGAGTAAAAAACAAGAACACAAATAGAATGTACTGGTAAATGCAGATGCACACGCCATTTAGCTTCTGAAAATGAATCGATTTGCTTGGTGTGAATGGAAAAATCATTAATTTGACACTGCTCAAAGGCTACCGAGAATAGTGACCACTTCAAACTCAATAGACAATGCTGAAAAGGCTTTTCCTGTCCTAGAGAGCTACTCACTCATTTGTATTGGCTGCAGTAAATTGCCAAGATTCATGGATAATTTACATTCCATCAGCCCTTGGCCATGGCGGGATTAACCCTGAACATGGAACAGTATATAAATGTGAAAATCCTTAAGTGGCACTAGATATCTTCTGAACTGATTGAGTGAATCAATGAGGGTTAAATTGAGAGGTTTATTAGAGAAACCCGTAACCTTTAGACAAATGGTTTTCAATCTTGGTCCTGGGGACCCACCTCTCTGCATATTTTGCATTTCTCCCTTATTTAACACACCCGATTCAGATCACCAGCTCATTAGGTGAGAGCTGCATGAACTCAGCTGAGTGTGTCAGATAAGGGAGACATACAAAATGTGCAGAGTAGTGGGTCCCCAGGACCAGGATTGAAAAACACTATTTTAGACTAGAATATAATGTGAATAGGGGTCTTAGTCTGCTGACTGATAACACCATCTCATTAATTACAGTTTTTTTCTTTGATAATTCATATATTTATACTTGCCATGGTCTTTTCTTAAAGGGATAGTTGACCTGAAAATGAAAATTCTGATTCTGATTCATAAGTTTTGTCCATATCATCAGGGGTGCACATAAGTGGTGCACATGTGCGACCAAAATAAAAATAAAAAATGCACTGGATAAATAAGTTTAGACCGCTCATTTGCGTACCAACATGATTGACAGCTGTTAATGTACAATCAACATTTTAGATCAACTAACAGTAATAATGTATAAGATTTCTATTCAAACTAAAAGCATAAATCTAGGCTTCACTTACGCTCTTCACCCGGCAGTGCTAAAACCCAGCAGCGCATTATATAGTATTTACTTACTGGAAACCCGGCAAAATAAAAGCTTGCTGATTTTAGGTTTAAAAATAATGAAAATTAATATTAAAAAAAAGATAAAAATTAAAATGTAAGTATTAGCATTGTATTTTTAAGTGTACTATTAAATAATTGTATTTTTATTTAATACTCACTTTTTATTTTAAAATATAATAGTATTATCACACTCAGTTTATTATTTTGTTTATTATTTTATTTAAAAATACAAAATAAAGTACAATAATACTATTATCACTATTATTAATTGTTTTATTTTTATAGTTTTTTATATTTAATGAGTCACACTGTGCAGTGTGAGCACCAAACCAAATCTCCAGGTGCTCTCATGAGAACCAGACTGAAAAACTTCTGTGCACCCCTGCATATAATGATAGTCAGTGGGGTCCAAAACAGCACTGGACACAATTTACTTTTATTATATAGAAAACAAATCCACAGAGTCATTTATCAAATATAGTTGTGTGTGTGTGCGTGTGTGTGTGTGTGTGTTCCACAGAAGAAAGTAAGTCATACAAGTTTGGAACCACATAAGGGTGAGTAAATAATGACAGAAATTGCATTTTCAAATCAATATTACTTCTAAATCGTCTGGCAATGACTTCAAAGGAGGTTCAGATTCAAAACAGCTATTAAAAAGAGCTCAAACACATTTGTAAAGTGCTTCTTACAAAAACAAAACCATTGCAAGAGGTGATTAGTTAATATGCCACTAGAGCAATGGAGCAAATGCCATCATCATCATCATGGCTAAAGCAGCAATTACAATTTGCTTTAGAGTTAATCCCTGTTGGTCATGTTGTCTGTAAACTCTAGGATATCATGACAATCTACTGAGCAGTTAAATTAATTCAGGTAAACAAACAGTCAACTGAACTGAAGGTGGCACTAAACAAAGCAGAGCTCCAAACAAAACAAGGGCCAATATTTATGCTCAAGTAACCCATGAGAAATAAATAAATATCATATCATATCAATTATATTATATTATATTTATATCAAAATATAAATACAATATCATAGGCATACCTGTGAAGAGACACGTTTTCATTTAAAATATGCACACGAGTTCAAGGCCTTCTAGTTTTCTGGATAAAACTTTATCAAATATAGTTGTGTGTGTGTGCGTGTGTGTGTGTGTGTGTTCCACAGAAGAAAGTAAGTCATACAAGTTTGGAACGACATAAGGGTGAGTAAATAATGACAGAAATTGCATTTTCAAATCAATATTACTTCTAAATCGTCTGGCAATGACTTCAAAGGAGGTTCAGATTCAAAACAGCTATTAAAAAGAGCTCAAACACATTTGTAAAGTGCTTCTTACAAAAACAAAACCATTGCAAGAGGTGATTAGTTAATATGCCACTAGAGCAATGGAGCAAATGCCATCATCATCATCATGGCTAAAGCAGCAATTACAATTTGCTTTAGAGTTAATCCCTGTTGGTCATGTTGTCTGTAAACTCTAGGATATCATGACAATCTACTGAGCAGTTAAATTAATTCAGGTAAACAAACAGTCAACTGAACTGAAGGTGGCACTAAACAAAGCAGAGCTCCAAACAAAACAAGGGCCAATATTTATGCTCAAGTAACCCATGAGAAATAAATAAATATCATATCATATCAATTATATTATATTATATTTATATCAAAATATAAATACAATATCATAGGCATACCTGTGAAGAGACACGTTTTCATTTAAAATATGCACACGAGTTCAAGGCCTTCTAGTTTTCTGGATAAAACCGAGAGAGGTATGAGAAGAGAGAAGTGTGAACTCACTGAATGTATCTCTTCAGCTCTTGCCCACTGCACATCGACCAGTGGTAGCGGTGGAAGGCTGCTTGCACCAGAGGGGCCATGACACTTCCCATGGCTGTTTCGTCAACGCAGCGGTTGCCCTGCCCGTCATGCTCCATTCCCAGTCTACAGACAAGGCATGATTATGGTAAGTAGGAACATCTCAGTGCAGCAATGGCCAGAAGTAACATTTTCTACTCCAATTACCATAGCTATATCTGCATAAGGGACGCACCTCCGGCAACTCCCTAATACTGGGTATGAAATTACAATATGACCAGGCGAGACACAACAAAGCAATGAAAGCTGTTTTTGGTGTTAATCTGAATCTTTTGGCTAACTAGCTGTGACAATTTGTCAGTCGTTTTGGTCATTTTTGCAGCACTGCAGCGAGTAGCCCCGCCCACACTGAAGTCTGATTGGACCAAAATCTCACTTCTCATGTATATTAATCATCAAACATGAATAAGCCTAGAAGAGATTCTGAGAAACAAACAAATATACTTACATATACGCATACATAATCATTTACACTACTGCTCAAAAGTCAGGGGTCAGTAAGATGTTTTTCTTGTTTTTTAAACAAGTCATTTATGTTCACCAAGGCTATATATATATATTTAGTTTTATACTTCAATAGCAGAATTTTTTAGCAGCCATTCCTCCAGACTTCAGTGTCACACAATCCTTCAAAAATTATTGTAATATGCTGATTAAGTGCTCAAGAAACATTTCTTACTATTATCAATGTTGAACACAGTTGTGCTGCTTAATACTGTCTGTGGAAACCATGATAATTTTTTTAGAAAGTTCAAAAGAACAGCATTTTTTAAACAGATATATTGTAGAATATTATAAATGCCTTTACTGTCACTGTTGATAAATTTAATGCATCCTTCCTAAAAGTATTCATGTCTTTCAAATCTTACTGACCTCAAACTTTTGAACGGTAATGTATTTCAGTCAGTAGGTTTCTACACTTTTTGCATATCTGACAATGAAGTATTGCTTATTTAATGAGAAAATATATTCTTAAATCACAAATGTCAAACAGATGGAGAAGTTTGCATGGGGACTGGTATGAAAACAGGAAGGACAGAGGCTTAAGAGGGAATCAATTTTATGTGGCTGCCAGCCAGAAAATGCCAATCTCAGAGGTCCTGACATCTCACTTCGAATTAAATAAAATGTTATTTCAGTCTGTGATAATGCCAAACTGAATCAAAGACTATCAATAGCAAGGTGGTGAGATGCAGCAGAGTAATGATAGTTTACCAGCCTTTGTCATGTGCTCAATGAAAACTGGATAAAAGCATTTGAAAGAAAGAGATAAACAGATAGAGACTGAGACGTTTGAGAGGGTAAAGTCCTGGACAATAGTTTCAAAATGGAGAAGAAGATAAGGAGGTTGACTCCATGACTAATCTCTGTGTAGGTGGTGAGTTTTTCTGAAACCCTTTTGAATGTTAGATGCCTACAGACTTTAAGCAACTGTTGTCAAAGGAGGAATTGAAACCCACAAAAGGGATCTGGCAAGACAGTGGCCAAGGACTCTTAAGCATGAGCTCAAAAATTAACACGAGAGATGTTTTGAACAACGTAAGAGACTGACTTTAAATCAAGGAAGATGATAAGGACAAAATATGATCTATCAAATATCCTGACATAACCAAGTTCACTTGTATGAGACATTGACATTTTTGTGTCCGAAGTGTTACCCTGAATAGAGCCCTAACCTTGAGAGCATAAAGTACATTAGCTATGGGATTTCATCTGAAAACATGTATATGCTTTAAATCAGTATCAAAACTTTTTTTGAATTAAAATGAGAAATCACAAATAAAACATCAACTATAGTGACAAAAAACACTTGATAAAAGCTAACATCAATCTGAAATGGCTGAAAAGCCCCTGTTCGCGTTTAAAAACCTACACATGTCCTGTCTCATGGGCTACAACAAAGGCAGAAGAGAAGCCGTCTTCATGATTGAGGGTACAGCTGCGGACAGGGTGGCACATCCCGGTGACAGGGGCATATCCTGAGAGTGAGTGAGTGACAGAGACAGACAGAGAGGATGAAACAGTTACTAGGGTTTATTTATTCTGTCATAACTTGCCTATTGAGTCTACATTCTGACAGCTTGCTGCTTGGTGTAATTGTCATACTTTGAGCAGAGCGATGCTGACAACTCTGCAAATGGTTGTCCATCAGAATCCATCAAGTAGTCAAGACACCTTTATTTATATAGCGCTTTTAACAATACAGATTGTGTCAAAGCAACTGTACAGCATTAATTAGAAAATAGTGTCAATAATGCAAAATGACAATAGTAAACACTCAGTTAAAGGCAGTTCATCATTGAATTCAGTCATGTCATCATCCAGCTCATTTCAGTTTAAATAGTATCTGTGCAGCATTAATTTGGAAAATAGTGTGTCAATAATGCAAAGTGACAATAGTAAACACTCATTTTTCAGTTAAAGGCAGTTCATCATTGAATTCAGTGATGTCATCATCCAGCTCAGTTCAGTTTAAATAGTATCTGTGCAATCAAGTCGACGATAACGCTGGTAATTAAGTGTCCCCAACTAAGCAAGCCAGAGGCGACAGCGGCAAGGAACCAAAACTCCATCGGTGACAGAATGGAGAAAAAACCTTAGGAGAAACCAGGCTCAGTCGGGGGGCCAGTTCTCCTCTGGCCAGACGAAACCAGCAGTTCAGTTCCAGGCTGCAGCAAAGTCACATTGTGCAGAGGACTCAACTGGTTCCTGTGGTCTTGTCCCAGTGGCCGTTTAGGAGACAATAGGATTTTTTTTGTTGGTTTCTTTCACTTGTTTTAGTCTGTTCTCTAGAGTTATGGCATGTATTGGACCTATCTATCTATCTATCTATCTATCTTTCTATATATATATATATATATATATATAAATAATGGAACATTTAACCCTTAAAAATATAAATAAATAAATACAATTAATTAATAAAATGTATCATATTTTATACATAAGGATATTACATTATGATAAAAAGCCATAAACATTCAAATAAACACAAATGAACCTTCCTCAAAAGCTTGATGTATCATATTTGAAACTCACATTTTAACATGATTTTTCTAAAAATGAATAATCCAACCCAGTCTCATAAAAATACGTACCTCTGGGTGCATTTCTGCAACACCGTTTTTACGTACCTTACTATGTACCTCAAAGAGAAATGTCCACTGAGTGGCGCTAAAACACGGGTTCAATATGTGAACCCTGGCACGTTTTTATTACATTGATATAGGTACGTATTGCTGTGTTTTTATTACGTT
>NW_015656006.1:79941-91841 GCF_001515625.1 Sinocyclocheilus rhinocerous | reverse complement strand
TTCAAAAGTATCAGTTTTCAAATCTCCCAGCATATTAAAATTGTTTTGAAGTCATAACATGATATTCTTCAAGTAATTGTGCGAAAATTACGCTTTATTAATCGAAACTCTGTAAATGTGTGTGAAAAGGAATAAAAGGTGTCGGAGTTTTACTGCCTCTAGTGTTCATTTCTTTTGGAAACTGCAGTGATATTATTGGTACGTATTTCGCGTCTCGCAAAAATGTGCCCCCAGGTACGTTTTTGCCATGAGACCAGGTTGGGATAATCAGGTAAACCTGAGCTTGAGTCCAGTAAGTGTTCTCCTTGAAATATTACTAACAAAATAAAATGTATTCTTCAGTAAAGGTTTCACAGCAAAAAGACATGTGTACTCCAACCTGAAGGTGGACAGTTTTTTAGATTTATATTAAAAGGTGGTTTACTTGCTAAAAAGTATAAACTATCAATCAGATGACATGAGGTCTGTGGTAGATTAGTGTTTCTCAACGATGATGTATGAGCTGAAACTTGCAAAAGAAAATGGTCTGCAATGTCCTAACACCGTCTCTTCACTGAATGCATTAAAGTGAACTTTCCAAATCTGTCCAGTTAGCACGGTAGTGCAAGCATGTGGATTGTGTCAGAAATAGAACGTGTCATGCATCCGTTTACTGTGAGCGTGCGTTCAGTGACAGAATCAATCACTGATTATAATAGGTTCTATGTGCTCTGAAGAAACGTGTTGCGCCGCTTGCGTCCGGTCAGTGTAGTAGAGTAGTGTTACCTGCTAGCTTATACCAATGCTACTAGACATTGTATAATTTCCATAGCAACGATTGTTTATTTCAGTGTTTGCTCAATCCAACTTTTCTGTAGCGCAGCAAAAGTGGGTAGTTCCACAATTAGTTCTGGTACTATGAAAAGGTTCCTACGGTGCGAAAGGCCCTAATGTGAAAGAAACCTCAAAATCACCAAAACTGTAGCACTGAAAATCACCAACATGCTTAAGAATTCTGTAAATTAATGTTCTTACCCCCCCAAATAATTTACTGGGGAAAAAAAACAATTTACTGTCTTTTTTGATCAATTTAAGCTTTGAATTAAAGTATTTAATTTCTTAAAATAGTACCTCCAAACATTTCAATGGTACTGTAAATATAATAATAGTCCTCATTGTACGAGTTTGGCCAATCAGTGTCTACTTACGTCACGGGTAGTACCAGTTGTGCTGGTTAGACCCTGCTCCGGAGTAGGAGCTAATTTGGTTCTCGAAAAAGGCAGTCCGGTACTAAAATCGCACCCAGTTCCGGCGGTGCGAAAACGCCAAAAAGTGGGTAGTTCCACAATTAGTTCTGGTACTATGAAAAGGTTCCTACGGTGCGAAAGGCCCTAATGTGAAAGAAACCTCAAAATCACCAAAACTGTAGCACTGAAAATCACCAACATGCTTAAGAATTCTGTAAATTAATGTTCTTACCCCCCCAAATAATTTACTGGGGAAAAAAAACAATTTACTGTCTTTTTTGATCAATTTAAGCTTTGAATTAAAGTATTTAATTTCTTAAAATAGTACCTCCAAAAATTTCAATGGTACTGTAAATATAATAATAGTCCTCATTATAAAAAACTAAATAATAATCAACTTTAATATTCATAGAAGACGATTAGACTACATTTTATCTGATGGGGGCGGTAAGGGACCTGGATAATGGGTGGGGGGGCTCTGGCCCAAAAAAGGTTGAGAACCAATGTAGTAGATTGTTAACAGTTTTTTCAGCAATGTTTTGATCATGTTGATAATTTAGAGGCCTTAGCAAAGTGCTTGAAACAGGATTATTAGAGGGGGAGGGAACCAGATGGAGTCTTTCATGCAAAGGTATCTGTGTGTGCCAAAACAATGTCACCTACCATCTGTCATTACACCACATTTCATTGTGTTGGACAAAGACAGACACTTTGTTCTAGTGTAATACAGTGAAGTGTGCAATTGATCTAACATACTGACAATCTGGCATGCAGTCAAGAACAATCAATCACAAACGAGTGTCAATCAAACATATACTGTAAATATATCAAATTCATATCAAATGCAAATGAGTTATGTGAAAAGAAAATTTCTCAGTTTTTAAAAGGAATTTTTTTTCTTGTTAATGGCATTTGTTGTGCAAAGTGATTTGGATAATTGTGCTGGTTTTCATGTGTCTGGGTGGAGGGGGCGTAGTGTCATGTAAATATTAACATTTAACGCAATAACATTCACCATAGTAGGATTTATATGTTCCTCAAAAAGTAAACACTGATGCTCTATGAATTTTGCTTTATTTGTTTAAGCATTCCGATCAGTCAAACACAGAAATGGCTGAATTAAAGGCCTGAGTTTCTTACCTGTCCAACCAATCCACTTAGTAATGCAAATGGTACACAAATTATTTCACTGTTAAAGGAATAGTTCACTTACAAATGAAAACTTTGTCATCATTTACTCACCCTTATGTTGTTCCAAACTTGTACAACTTTATTCTGTGAAACATATTCTAAAGAGTATTGAGGAAAAAAAAAACACAATGTTAACCGGTTTGGAAAGTTTATTTTCGGATAAACTAAAAAACTAAACTTAAAAAAAAAATGCATTTTTGAGAAAGTTATAGTGTTTGAATGCTTAAGTGGCACTGAAAAGTGCATTATAATTCAAAGTCGGCAGCATTGCTTGGATGCAAAAAAAACACAAAAAAAAAAAACTGTTCAGTGTGAAACAGTATATTGTGACTGATATCAGACAGCAGAGACTTTGGCTATGTTTGTAAGCACCATGCACCACTAAGGATGAAACAATCCTTTGATGCAAGCCTACAAAACTGTGACAGATGCTCAACTGAAGATCTCAGCTCTTTAGCTACATTCATATCTGGTGTCAATAAGCCAATAAAGCACACTGGCACTGAATAGCTCAGCATGGCCACTGCCAGCCACTGAATGTGTTGCATGTAATTGGAGAGGCCAAAGAGCTCTTCTCGGAAGATTAACGAGGGCCATGAGTACAGATAGTGGCATGATAAGGGAAATGTCAGAGTAGCAGTGACAGCATAAACACTTCATGCTGAGATCAGTGCTGCTCTTCTCAGGAAAAGAGCGAGTTTTCCTATCAGGTTGAATAGATGTTAAATGTGCACTGTGAACTTTGTCAGTGCTGAAGGAGATATGCTCTGAGAGGACTGCTGCTTCAGCAGCTGCCTCGAGCCTTAGACAACAAAATCCCCTTTTCCTATGTGCTTATGTAAGTGCGCTTTCATGTCTCTCTGCTATCCTTTTCCAATGCTGTGAACCTCTTTACACATCCACAATCTGTCTAAAGTAGAGCTTGTACACCAACCAGCATTTTGTCAGGCTGGTATTTCACAGAGCATTGATGAGGTGCTGACAGAATCCCGTGGGAATTGTGAGGGAGTATTAGCGAGAGAGAGACAGCGAGAGAAAGACTGAGCTTTTTCACGGAATTAACATATCTAAGATGTTCGATTTTGTGTGTGGAAAATTATATAGGACGTGACAAGTTTGAAAATCAAAAGCATGCCAAAAACCAAAGGTCAAACCTTGCATGCCGGTGGGGCCGAAGCCTTGCCGGGTCAAGAAGATGGCGTGGTCGTGATGCTCGGAGTGCTCTGGATCCTCTTTCTGTTGGATGACTGCCCAGCGGCACACGTTTTCTAGGCTTCGCGAAGGGTTGCCACCCTCAATGAGACTGATGGACTGAGAAAAAGATTAGAGACTCATTAGGGGACACTTTAAGCATTCATTAATCTATAAAACACCTTAAAGTGACTCACATCGATCACTGGGGGTCTGTTTATGTAATGTTTTTAGATAAACTCCTGTTTACTAACAGTCAAGAGAGCAGTCGAGATCCTTAAAGCTGAAACTCAAAACTTTTTGTTTGTAAATTACAGTACAATAAACTAAAATGCAATTTTGCGGGTTGCTGCTTTTTCCCTACATTTCAGCTATTAATCACATTATGTATGTCTAATGCAGAGAACAAACTATGTTGCAATTATTTGTGTATTGCAACACAGACATGAAATTACCTCTGTATTTGTTGACTGCATTATGAGCTTAGAAAATATTTATGTATTTTTACATACAACTGCGAATGGAGAGAGGTTTGATACACTCATAATTGGACTAATATAAGTGGCTAAACTGCAGACAGTTGTTGTGCGCTTCATCATAGCTAATTATTTCACATTTTTCAACTGTGGTGGCAACTGACCTGTGCTGAAATTGGGGAGGGCTTTATGTCACATTAGCTCTAGTGGAAAGAAATTGTCCCATGTAACTTATTTAAGACTCTGGGCAACTAAACTTTTTTTCCAGCAGTATTTCTTTTTTTTTTTTTGGGTGACTATAGATGTTTTAAAAACAACTGGCGTGCTAGTAGACAACCTATATAACTGTCAAGTGTCGGCACTTAATCCATTTCTGGATGTTTACCTAGAAATGCACCTGGCAACATTTCAGGGTTATTATTGTTAACTAAAGCCCAAAGTATTCTTCCTTTTTTGTACACGTACGCTAGCGTATGCTTGTAGTCAAACGTGCCGCCTTTCAAAGTATACCTCATTTAATAGCATATGCATAAAAATCGAAGTATACTTTAGGCTTAAAACGAAAACCATTAAAAACATTTCTGTTACTTGAAATATAAATACAAAGAGAAAGAAATACAAAAAACAAAAATGTAATAGCATCTCAATGACTGTTGGATAATGAATAAAATAACACTGCAACATTGTTGATGGTGGGTGAAATACTGGTTATTACCACAATCTACGCATAGGTTCATACAGGAGTTTCTATAAATCTATATATGTGACTACACTAAAGTTATCTCATTTTAATTAACAAAAAAAAAACATATTGTAAAAGTTGCAGATTATATGCATATGCAAGAATATAAATTGTTATAAGTGCGACAATTAATGGGTTAACATAGGGTCAAAGAGGGTGGGAAATGGTCATGAAAAAATAACTGTTTTTGGCATAAAGCATTATAATTTATATAAAGTCATTAAAATATATATGATATGACCTATTAAAATTAGTTTTGATAGAGATGTTTAATAGTAATTTACCTTAGCATAGCCAAGCATGATCATCCTCACAAGCACGACATTAATGTGCACTCCTAATGATTCATCATGGTAGATCTCATTCACCTGCAAACACATGATAAAACATTATTTATCACCTAAACTCCACATAATAAAACAACAAAACATTGATCCTGGCACAAAGGGGGAAAAAGGATATCAGGCAAGGATATAAGTTGCGTCATCCTCCACCTAGTCATTTATGACAGCTACTGATTTGATCAAGTCCAGGGACTGCAGAATACAAACAAAGCTGCTATATCCCATTTCTAAACCCTCACCACCATTGACAATGAGCAAAAGAAAGCAAAGGTTTTTCTGCAACAGCATCGAGATAAAGAGAGCAGGAGGAAATGGGATCTCAGACCTGTAAGAGTGGCTTTCTGAGGCATTATAGAAGGCGTTTTTAGACAGGTCTTGGGGCTACGGCTGGCATGGAAAAGCCTATGAAAGGTTGGTAAATGAAAGGGGTCCAGTGTTGAGCTGGTCATACAGAGGCCTTTTAAAAAGTTCTGATGTTTTTCCTTTCCCACCTAGTTAAGAGGCTGCTGTGTGGGGTGCTGAATTTTGAAGGCACACTTTTTTCTGGTTGAATGTAGGGTGTAGTGCCGTACCCAGTGACTACATCATAAATGGCACAAATGCTTCATCAAAACTTTTTGGAGCTATTTTCTAAAACTGGCCACCATAAGTTTTCACATACACCCATTTACATACATGATATATGCCAGTGAATCTCTAGAATTTAACAGACCACCAAATTCCCCACCCATGACTTTTGTTAACTTTTTCTAAGTGACACAACTTTTCCTAAGTCACACATCAGTATAGCCATATGATTAACCTGGCTGGTTAACTGACTGGACAACGGGAGTTACAATGGAGTTTTCTTGCTGTGATGCTGATATAATACAGTAAATAATAATATTATATAACTAATAACTGATATAATAATTGAACATTTTGAAGTTCTGATGCAAACACCTAAAATTATGACTGTTGTTCTCATGACATTGAGGCCAATTGACCCAGTTAAGCAGTTTCTATCATATAATTCTGTAAACAAAAAGGTCACGTTGTCCTGATCATCTGTACGTCAGCGGGGAGAGACAACTCTGTGGTGGATCTAAATGCACATCTGTGTTCAATTTGTACTGAGATCTCTTCTCTTGTTAAAAAAAGCATGAACAATCAGATTGAGCATTATGTCCATGCATGCAGGAGATCTGCCATTTGTTCTGCCATATTGCACTGGAAAAAGAATCACACCATTTTTAATAATAATAATAACAATAATAATAATAATACTATTTTATATTTTGATATATGTATTTACTTTTTGTACATTGTTGCTTTCAGTCCCTAAAACACAATCAGCCAACTAAAGCACATGTGATAAACTGGAGAAGTATAATAAACTCTTAAGCGTATTATTCAAATTTGTTCTGACACCCCCCCCCTCCAAAAAAATTTATTTTACATACAAAATGTACTGCAAACCTTTTTTTTTTTTTGTACCCTAAACCTTGCAGAGGCTGTCAGGTCTGCAACGAACTCTGCACTCAGGAGGGAAAGGTGAGAAAAAAAACTATTATGTTCAAGAAAAATACTGTGTATTTTTTATATGCATTGAATGTTTGGTCAGATTTTGAAAGATGAGGGGGGCCACAGAAAGAAAAACTATGCCTCAGCAGATCTTTGTTGCTGTAGTGATTTGTTGTAGCAAGCAGCAAAAAAATGAATGTACCCGTGCGAATGATTAAATTGTTCACTGGCATATGAACACAGATTGCCTCAACGATGCTCTAAATCAGCAGAGGACGTTAAGTCTCTTACCAACTGCACCCTCTCTTCTTCCCAGCCATCTCATGCAATTAAACAGAAGCTCTGTTTGATTCAGAAAATTGTCCTCTTCAGGCAACATGGCTTTAAATAAGCACGCAAGTCACCTAATCACAGAAGTCTGCTTGTGTGAAAGTTGCATTTTTATACAGAGCTCATTAAATTCTGAAAACTCAAACCCATTCCAGTTTAATGAGGAAAAATTATTGTGCATACAGAAAAAGAACAAATAAATATGTAAGTAAGTACATAAATAAAACCTCAGACCCGTAAGAATGGTTCTCTGAGGCATAGAAGGTGTTTTTAGACAGGTCTTAGGGCTACAGATGGCATAAAAAAGTTAATAAAATAAATAAATGTAAACAAACAAACAAGTGAATAAATAACACTGAATTTATTTATTTATATATTCTGTATGTATTTTTGGGCAAAGCTGCACAGTAATATCTCTCTGTGAAGGTATTTTATATAAAACATCCAACATTACTGACATCAGGGCAGAGATTTCAGTGGAATACGTATGAGTGAAAAGAGAAGGCGATTGTACTATCGATGGGCCAAACATTAGTCTGGGTTTACTGAAAAATTATAGTGTACATCTCATCAATGCACTGGTGAACAGAGCAGTAGGGACATCTACTGGAGGAAGGACTTCTGAAATTTAACCTTAAACTTTACTAGTGTAAACGAGCCCATAGATTACATGCTCAATCCCTAAAACCTGATGAGTGATGCTATTATACACCGATTACACAGAGCATGTGTGGTCATGTTTCAAAACTCTCCTCAGAACAGCGCCATTCACAAAATGAGTAATATGTCAGTCTTGCAGAGATAATGGGGTCCTCCATTTTAACAAAGGAGACTGAGTTTTTTTCTTGTGCTAGCCTAAGAATGTGCTTTCCCTCCCAAAACAGAAAATGTCAGAGACATGATCACATCTGGACAGTTTCACCCCTCATGTGAGGTCAGTCTCTTTACAGAAGCAGCTTATTGACATATTTGTGTATAAGCAAACACTGACTGCCGCCATCTACTTTCTGTAGGCTGGCAGAGAGGTATTTTGTCATCAGTAATCATCTTGAAATGAATTCCTCAAATAAGTAAGGACACTTATGGCGCTTTTCCACTGCATGGTACGGCTCGGTACGGTTCACTTTTGGGGGGTTTTCCACTGGGTACAGTACCTGGTACTTTTTTTAGTACCACCTCGGTTGAGGTTCCAAGTGAACCGTACCGCTGAGCCGTGCCGAGTCGTACCACGCAGTGGAAAAGCGCCATTAGGCACCTCTGCCAGACTGCCTTCCATTTACGTGTGTGTCAGAGGACTGAATCAGGAGGAGAGTTAATAGGTTTTATGAGGAGGAAAATAATTGATTGCTCAACAATAAAGAAGGCCCGATGGTCAAGGGCCATCATTAGACAGTTTTGGGCCAGTTGAGGGGATTTAGAGTATTTAAATCTAGGAATCTGCATGTTAAAAATTATTTTCTTGCAGTTTTATAAAATATTTAAAAATGTTTTTAAACAAAAAAAAGCAAATAATATTGACGCTGCTACTACTTACTACTATTACTACTACTAATAATTAATATTATTATAACTTATTAATATATTTATTTATTAGTACTTATAAAGCACATATTAATGCCTTATTCTGCATGAGCATATTGTAGATCCCTTAATCCTACCCCATACCTAAAACTAACAACTACCTTACTAACTATTAATAAACAGAGTATATATATATAAATCAGAAATTTATTGAGGCAAAATTCATAGTTAATAGTTAGTTAAAAGTGAGAATTGGTAAACTAAAGTGTGACCAAAAATGTTTTATTTCAGCTAGTTGGCACCAAGTTTATTACAATTATTTATATATATATATATATAGAGAGAGAGAGAGAGAGAGAGAGAGAGATAGAGAGAATAATAAATGTTTCTACTAAGTCCTGCTAAGGATGATGGGATACTCACAATATTCATCAGGGTGAGGAGATAGTTTTGCACATGCTCTTTCCCATGGAAACGGACAACAGTATCATCTACCCCAAGCAGCACCTCAATGTTGTAGTCATCATCACCACCAGCGTGTCTCCGCCTCCTGACTGTCTGGTTGACTTGTTTAGCAATATTGTCCAGCACTCTTGGTGCATCCAATTCAGGCTCTGCAAAACAAAATGGTTAGTCTTAAGAGAGCGCCTTATCTTCATCATTGTGCAAGTCTTATCTTCATCATTTGGCAACAACACCATACTAACAGAAAAAAATGTACTAGCATCCTGCAAGTTTTTTCACATTGCAAGCGGATGCCAGCCAAGAACAACAGAAAGCAATCCACAAGGGCTCTTCATGATCCAACAGGCTATAAACCAATGTCTTTTTTAAACGCTGATGCTAAAATAAATATTTCAAACATCTTGCTCTCTGGCTGGCTCTGGTCTACAGTGTGGGGATTGTGAGGAACATTCCTCAGCTCCTACATCCCGTCATGACACACGCATTCTTGTGTGGCCCAGCTCCCAGAAGAGTAAACACTGTCTTTAAAGTTCCACTTCAAAAAGCACAGGGCTTCCCCTCACACTCAGACGTGCCATGTGTCCCTCGCAGGTTCCCTGGTCCACAGCGTCTCCATGCATGCCCTCATTCTCCTCAGGGACTGTCTTTCACAAATGGTAAAGTGAGGATAGCACACACATGGCAAAACTGCCTAACCCGTTGGCCTCAAAAAGAAAGAAAGAGAGAAAGAAAGAAAGAAAGAAAGAAAGAGAGATTTGATAAAAGAAAAAATTATAGTATTTGTGTGTAAATCATAACCTTCTTAATAACCTCTAGTCAGGTTTTACCAGGCCTCAGAAGGAACACGGATTAATAAACGTACTAAAAATGTCAAAAAAAAAAAAAAAGCCAAACATTTTCAGGTCCAGGATTAAGGGACACAAAATATCATTAGCTCAGAATAACAACAGCCTAAGTCAAGGGAAAGTCCACTATGGTAAAACAGCAAACGTGTGTGTGTGTGTGTGTGTGTGTTTGTGTTCACCTCAACTCAATCTCATTTCAATTCTTCGCTCGTAAAACACGACTTTGTGGGTTAGCCTTGCCAACCTCGCTCTGCACAATAAAAACTCAGGAGGCTGTAGACTGCTGTGGAGGAGAAATTGAATGCATACATGGCATCTTTTAAAACGATGACACAAAGAAACATTTGGAGTACCTTGAGCATTGGTTCAACTCTTTGGTTTTACATAATTACCACATGCCCTCATTATATTTCAGAGTGCTAAATATCACATCTATTCCTCTCCCAGAGCAAAAGTCTACATGGAAGTCTACTTAAAAGAGTAAGGGTTTACATAAAAGCATAATTTTGCATGATAACATACATAGTATTTTTTTACGTAAAAATCACACATGCAGTCAGAATGAAAGCATTTGTGGGACAAAATAAACCAATTGAACTGACAGTACACGGCAACAAGAAATCCGCTTACTCTGACATTTTTGATAAACAAATTGGGCATGCTAAAACCATCTATGAATCCAATTACCTTTCTATACAAGGATATAAAAGGTTGCAATGCAACAGGAACAGTGTAACAGGATTTCCCTTCTTTTTTTTTTTTCCTGTTCTTTCTCGGTTTAGAAAATAGGTCCCATTGCTCTCCTTAAAGAAAACTTGTGTTAGGATTAACGACCATGTCTTTGATGGGTGAAGGTGGTTTTCTTTCCCTGGAAGTATAAACAATTAGCAGGCAACAGCATGCTAATAATAAACAGCATCGGGATCAAAAGATGCTGCAGGAGGCATCTCCTCCATTTTTCCATGTGGCACTCTAGGATAACACCACTAGCTGTGATCTAATGTGCTGGGAGCTACTTTAACTCTTTATTAGGACATAAGCGAACTCTTGTAAACGAGAGCAGCTGAGTTAGCAAGCGTCGCCCTCCTAAAGCTGGAGTACGACAGCGGGGGTTTACTGTACTAGGGCTTCAAGAACACACTTGGCCTTACTGGAGGCTGTCAGTTGATCTTTAACTTTTAATTGTGACTGTAAATATCTTCTGGTGATCTTAATTAATTTTTATCTTTTTCTGTTTGTTCAAAGGGTCTTTGTACATGAACAAAGGAGTCTATATCCATTATGCTAAAAAGCCATATTTCTCATAAGGTGTCAGATAAAACAGAATCTACTCTTTAACTATCAACTATGCTGGATCCATTAAGACGAGAGAGAAAATTATTTTCTTTATCCCACTGAGACTTGATGTCATCTGTGATTTCTGGTGTCAATTCATTCTCTTCCACAGTGAATGCAGTTATGAGGCAAATCAGTTTGAATTATTATCCCATTCATGTCATCTGGCCTGCATTTTAGAACGAACACAGACTGAATGTCAACATTTTCCCTATTCTTAATGATTCTGTATTGTAGAATGAACAGGAATAGAATGTCGAAAGATGTCTATATGAAAAAGAAAGTATGTATATGTATATGTATATATATATATGTGTATATATAATTCATAATTAATGCACAATAAACAATATATATATATATATAAATAGTCTTCAGTTTACATCTGTTATCTACATTTACACTAGTGCGTGTTCGTTTTAAAACGCATAGCTCAAGACAGAATCATAATTTCTATTCATTTTCCACTGATTTACTGATGAGCATTAGCAGTTTCTAGCGCTGTCTGCCTGTGCTCTCTCTTCCATGATCGCTGCTCTGACTCAGATGTAATAACATATTTAATTTCAGCAACAATACATGGCCAAAACACACACGACAATCGGAAGTTATTACAAACACTCGATGGTGGTTTAAAGTGAGTTTTGAGTAAAAGCGGAATATAAATCTTATGCAGGGGTTAAATTGGGATTTGTTATGTGATATTATATTATATTATTTAAAATATTTTT
>NW_015656006.1:64822-79816 GCF_001515625.1 Sinocyclocheilus rhinocerous | reverse complement strand
CGACGTTCTAATTTATTGAGATGCACCTGTATATATATATATATACAGTATATATACGCATATGTGTGTGTGTGTGTGTGTGTGTATAGATATATGTGTATATCAGTGGTCAAACCTGCTTTCCTGCAGTCCGTGTTCTTCTGACTTCTGACTATTTTGTAGTAAGTAACGAATATGCTTCGGGGAAATGTATCGGAGTAAAAGTATACATTTTAATTAGGAAATGTAGTGAAGTAAAAGTAAAAGTTGGCTGAAATATAAAAACTCAAGTAAAGTACAGATACTCCCAAAAAATACTTAAGTACTGTAGCGAAGTATTATTACTTTGTTAAATTACACCACTGGTTATCACTATGTCGGAGACACGCTAGCTTTCCAAAGGCAGACTAACTTAGAATGGTTACAATCATCCGGGTTTAAATCATGCTCAAATTGATTTGATTTTGATGCAATATTTACACTGAAGCTCGCAGCAGGCGGCTATGATAAGGGGCATGCCATTTCCCAACCAGGCGCAGAGTGCTGCCAATCACAACACACACTGGCCCAGCTAACCAATCACAGCACACACTGGCCCAGCTAACCAATCACAGCACACACTGGCCCAGCTAACCAATCACAGCACACACTGGCCCAGCTAACCAATCACAGCACACACTGGCCCAGCTAACCAATCACAGCACATTTCGTGTTTCAGAAGGCGGGCCTTCATTTAATACAGGAACTATTATACTGTGATTCGACCATAGGCAAAGGTAATCACACAATATTATGCAAAACAGCACTCTTGCTCAAGTGATACAGTTTACATGTATTATCCTTTTCACAGAAATCTGAAGTATACTCAAGCTGCCATGACATCATTTCAAATATCCGTGAAACTGACAGGATATTTGACATCTAAATCTCACCGCTGTCTCAAAGAACAATATCCTTCACAGTCAAGAGAGGAAAGAGGAGAACACTTTCCTGTCATGCTGATATATTGTTGTTTATGCTGTAAATATAATAGAAAAACAGGTGGTGTCAGTGGGTTCAGCTCTCAAAGGCTTTCTGCCAGCCATACACAGCGCACCATGAAAGTGAAAGAATGAATGTCTATAATTCATTCATGAGGATGAAAACCTCATATGGTGTGAAATCCTCCACAAATACTGTCCATTATGCTTCAGTGACAGCAGGAAGCTTGAAGGATCCTGGGATGTCATATTTGATGACTACATAGAGACACTGTGCCACTTCTATTGCCTGTTACGCTTTGTTTTCCAGCATGGAATGGCCCATGGGGATGACCTCTTAACAGCCCAGATGTAAACACCCCAGACACACATACACACATAGAAAGCGAGAGAAACAGGCCACAAAGTTCTTTGCCTCTCCAAAACAAGAACAGATGTGGCCACTTTGACGGAAATGCAGCTAAGCCCAAATATTAAGCCTTGAATAAGTTAAACCAGGTGCAAACAAAAAGTAAAACTTCCGCTAGAAAGCAAACATTAAAGGGATAGTTCACCCAAAAATGAAAATTCTGTCATTAATTACTCACCCTCATGTCGTTCCAAACCCTTAAGACTTTCGTTCATCTTCAGAACACAAATTAAGATATTTTTGATGAAATGTGAGAGCTCTCAGACCCTGCATAGACAGCAACGCAACTGTAATGTTCCCAGGTCCAGAAACGTAGTAAGGACATCGGTAAAACAGTCCATGTGACATCAGTGGCTCAACTTCAGTTTTGCGAAGCTACGAGAATACTTTTTGAGCGCAAAGAAAACAAATAAAAATGTATTTAAAAATTCTTCTCCCCCGAGTTAAGTCTTCCGCCATTTTGGAGAGTACCCAAGAGCGTAATCGACGTAATCAGCGTTGTTTACGTTCGGGGAATCAGTGGCTCAACTTCATTTTGCGAAGCTACGAGAATACTTTTTTGAGCGCAAAGAAAACAAAAATAACAATTTATTCAACAATTCTTCTACCCTGAGTTACGTCTTCCGCCATTTTAGAGAGTATCACAATGCATACACGCGCTTTCCCCTAAGCGTAAACAACGCTGATTATGTCAATTACGCTCTTGGGTACTCTCCAAAATGGCGGAAGACGTAACTCGGGGGAGAAGAATTGTTAAATAAATTGTTATTTTTGTTTTCTTTGCGCTCAAAAAGTATTCTCGTAGTTTCGCAAAACTGAAGTTGAGCCACTGATGTCACATGGACTGTTTTACCGATGTCCTTACTACGTTTCTGGACCTGGGAACATTACAGTTGCGTTGCTGTCTATGCAGGGTCTGAGAGCTCTCACATTTCATCAAAACTATCTTAACTCGTGTTCCGAAGATGAACGAAGGTCTTACGGGTTTGGAACGTCATGAGGGTGAGTAATTTACATCATTTTCATTTTGGGGTGAACTAACCCTTTAAAACATTAAAAATAAGAAAAATAAGCATTGAGAGCTGAACATGATAAACATTAGTCCATAAAAAATATTAACTCCAGAATAAACATTTACAACAGTCCATTTACATTCAGACCTTTCAATAGAGTAAACCAGCTGATAACAGCACAAATGCACACTATTACTGCCTGTGGTTTTTACTCCTTTAAAACAGCATAAATGCCAGAAGCTATATAAGTAGGGACATGAAAAGAAACTCACTGTATAATATATCCACAGCATTAGTATCTCAAGAGGAATACATTCTTGGATGATAACCCCAGTCACGGGGCATGATCTCTGCCAGCCCTTGAAGATTTCCCTCTGTTATTTTATTTCTGTTAATAAATTACTCATGGAATAAAATACACTGCGGTTATGACATCATTCTGCAGGCCAAGAATTCTAAGAATTTTGTCAATTTGCTGGTGTCTAATTCCAGCAAACCTTGCACAGACAGGAAAGAAGACGGGTATTGTGGAATGGTAATAAAGCCAGTCCTGTTTGACTGCCAGATGGCACGGCAAAGGGGTGATTCAATGGAACGGAGACTCACAGAGAAACTTCCTGACTCTAATGGCACATTCAAATGATGTGAAAATGCTCTCACAAGGTTTTGCTCAACTTGACACACTTCAGAGCCAAGACTGGAGGATAATTATAACAATGGCTCATGGAATAAATGCATCAACTATTACGGCTTATTTTCTAAAGGGAATATGGAAAGAACAGTGTCTGAATGATTTATTTCACAGAACAATTCATCTGAGAGGATAATTGTGTCAATTGGCCAAACATAAGACACAATATTCTCCTCTTGACTGGCTGGAGTTGAACTTCGAAAAGAAAGGGTCCCTGATGGAGAATTGGGGGGCTGCACATACCTCTCTGTCTCTCGGATGAAAAGGCCAAGCTTGGCAGATGAAGCTCAGTCGGGAGGTTTCAATTAAATCTTGAGAAGATGTGCACAGAAGATGTGATTTATTTCACAGAACAATTCATTTGAGAGGATAATTGTGTCAATTGGCCAAACATAAGACACAATATTCTCCTCTTGACTGGCTGGAGTTGAACTTCGAAAATAAAGGGTCCCTGATGGAGAATTGGGGGGCTGCACATACCTCTCTGTCTCTCTGATGAAAAGGCCAAGCTTGGCAGATGAAGCTCAGTCGGGAGGTTTCAATTAAATCTTGAGAAGATGTGCACATTGCTAAAGGAGAGCAATGGCTGATATTCATGTGCTCATTTTTTTAACTTTGCATTAGCCATTTATCAGAATTCATTGTGTGGCTTTAAGTTTAATAAATGTGAGTAGCTCCTCAGCTGAGGAACCCATTTCCCATCATGCAGGGTTGAATTAAACATTAATATTTCGTTACAAAAGGAGGCTTTAGCCAAGAATAACTGATGGAAGCACCTAATTCGTTCTTTGACTCAAGGATCAGAGTCAGTCATGGTACAAACCTGCAGGAAGAATTATGGAAACCAAAAGCCAAATTCATTTATTTTCTTTATTCAATATGATAATATCAGCATGTGTACGTTTATAGTTTCTGCTTCAGCTAAAGCATTTAATTTAAAAAAAACATGGCATGTAATAGCAACATGCACAAAGGCATGTTGCTATTACACTTGTTAAAGACGTACTTAAAGACATATTTATTATGTGCGCCATATTCTATTATGCAATAGAAGTGCTGTAACTGGCAATACTTGTCTCAAAGGGCTCTAGGTTTTCTTATACATGACATTTGCATTGGCCAGCAAGTGATGCTAGAAGCCCTGTTTCATCTGGCAATGGACCACAGTATTTTCATGGCAACTTCATCAAATCCCTTTGGTTGCCCACTTGTATTCTAATTTATAACAGAAAAGGGCAGGAGTATTTAGAAAGGGTTAATTATTAAAGTGGCTAGAAGACTACATACGCGAGAACATCAAAAGTCCATTTGCTTATTTTTGAAAAAGACTGAAAGCCTAAAAAATGTTTTCTACCTTGTGAATATAAGAATTTGGCTAAATAACAAAACCTTGCTTTTATCATCTACTTTGCTAAGATCCCTGAACAAGAAATGTTCAAGAGCATCATGATGAAATCTCTGGCAATTGCACACAGACGGCTAAAGACTGCTAATCAGCTAAACTACAGTGTTTTAAGTTGACGCCAGACGTCCCAGGCAAATGCAAAAATCATCTCCTATGACGTTATTTATACCAATTAACACTCTAAGAACTTCCTATTCAGAATTGCTGGTGCAAATCTGACTTGCTTGTGTGTCTTCATATGTCAGCGGTGGGTTTTTACTGTGATTATATGGGCTGGGAAAGAATCTAAGTTTCTATTTAGTCCAATGAAAAGGCACTTTAAAGCCTTTTATTCCTGGTGTGGGAAAATATTTATGTTGATGTCTTTGACAGCACAATGGAAGAGGAGTGGATTATGGAATGGCTCTTCAAGGGATGTCATTACTCACAATTTAGCCTCTTGCCTTCGCTGCTTAAACACATAGCTTTACTTTGTTGATACCTATTCTGTGAGAAAAGCCAACTGACCTTGCTTGTGTAGCTTTCACTAAGTGAATTCAAGGTCTAAAGCATTGGAGACAACAGATGGGCAATAAGTTTTAGAACCTATAGTAAAATGGCCCCTGTTATGCAGACTACTAGCCTTAAATACTAACGTTATCTCATCCAGCCTGATGAAAAATCTGAAACTGTGAAAAAAGACTAGTATATTTTTGGCCAAAAAAATAAATGTGGATCCTATGGGCTAAAAGGCAACACCAAAAAGCTATGAGGAGTAAACTGAAAAATTAACACAATGGTGTTAGATTTTAAAATAGTCTACACAATTTGGAAGAGCAAACTCAATTTGGTATACTGTGTTTGAATTTTGACCACAATATGTTCAACTGTAATTGTTTTTTTGTTTTGTTTGTTTCCTAGTAAAGTATCATCATCATCAGCTGCCATTTATATGTAATATGATTATTTTGACGTTAAAGGGATAGGTCAGATAAATGAAATATCATTTATTTACAAACTTTAAACATTTCTCAGTTTATTTTTTGTTCATACAGTGAAAGTCAAGGGGATCCAATGCAAGGACCCCCACTGACTTATGCTGTATGGTCAAAAACAGTTGAAATATTCTTCAAAATATATTTTATTTGTGTTCCACAGAAGAAATAAAGTCATACAGGTTTGAAACCACATTAGGGTGAATAAACAATGACAGAATTATCATTTTTGGTTGAAATTTACAGCTTCTATTATCTGATAAAGATTCAGTTTTCGATGGTCGACATTTCAGTGCATCCGCTAAAACATGGCACAGCAATGAAGAAAGGACAATAAAAGTCCAGATCTGAAGAGTTTAAACTGCAAAAGGGAAAACTGTTGTACTACCACTGATAAGGGGATTAAGGTTAACAAAATATCTCAATCTTCAGTTAAGTCGTCCTCAGATAACTCTCTTTATCTTACTATGTCGGTCTCACCTTTTATATTCGGCTTGACATTTTCTTACAACATACGCTTGTGCATCGTGGAGGAATTATGTGTCTAAGTGGCTGTTTTCATTTTCCTCAGCTGTTTGTATTGAAGGCTCCCCCAATTCCTTCAAGCTCAGCGGGCTCCGTTTCAAACATAAACAACCATTTTCCATTCGCCAAATCTGGATCTACCCCTTGAGATGCTGTCGGGTCAGAGACAAAAGCCAAATCACCTGAGGAGTAAACGAAACATGCACTGCAACTGAGACGAAGTAGGCTGCAGCAGCCTGGTCTGCAATTTACACTAAATGGGTTCATCAATGTCCTGATGTTATCTGTTCCCCCAGACCTCATGACCTTTCAGACAGATGACTAAGAGTCTTTGGAGGGAGACTGAACCTAGATGACGATGGCAATTTCTGATTTGTTATCGAGAGCAAGAACTCTGTGGCAAGTCTGTTATAATCTCACAGCTGTGCTTCACATTGTTCCTGTGTCATTTAGGAGCCTTGCTGTCATTCATTACAGCCACAGCACAGACACTTTGATAAAGCTGTGCGGTAACCATGTTAAGCCGATAATGGAGTTGTTCCACCCGCTTATAATATGGTCCTCAACGTGCTGGAATTTATCTGCATGAAAGCAAAAATTATTAAAGGGGTCATATGATGTGATTTCAAGTTTTCCTTTCTCTTTGGAGTGTTACAAGCTGTTCGTGAATAGATAAGATCCCTAAAGTTGCAAAGACTAAAGTCTCAAACCCAAAGAGATATTCTTTATAAAAGTTAAGACTCGTCCACGCCCTCCTAAACGCCTCGTTTAAACATGCCCCCACATGTCTCCGTCACGATGTGGGAAGATTTGCATAACGGCGCCCAAATGTCAGTGTAGAGTAGGGCTTGTTGTTTGTAATTTCTCCGATCACAAATGCAGACATGGTTTTATGTTTACGCGGCGCGATGCAACTCAACGTGTAAAGAGACAGTATAAGTCATTATAATCCGTAATTATGTCCCCACTGGATGCAACAAATGCCTCGTTTATAATGGGTTTTATTGTTTGTCTCGTCGCTCCGGGACACGGCATCACAATATGTTAAGGGGCATAACATTTCCGTCACATGCTTGAGGTATTCGGCCAATCACAACGCACTGGATAGCTGGCCAATCAGAGCACACCTCGCTTTTCAGACCAATGAGCTTTGTAAAAATCGACGCATTTCAGAAAAGCGGGGCATAGAGGAGAAACAATAATGTACAGTATGTGGAAAATAATGTGGTTTTTTTTACCTTAAACCGCATAAACACATTTCATTACACCAAATACACAAAATAATGTTCTTTTTAGCAACATCATATGACCCTTTAAGAGACACTTTATATTACGTGGCCTTGGTGAACTCTTACTATTAACCCAAAACTGTTTGTATAGAATGGCTCAGATAAGGAGTATTGTTTGGGTGATTTATTCTTTAGCCTGTGTAATCAAGCATTTTTAAAGAAGAGCTCAGCATCACAGAATGAGTTTGACTAAATAAAACATCATGGCCTCGATTACGTACACTGAGGGAGGGTCAGCCTGTTGCTGATCTCATTATGGACTAAACTGTGTAGGCAGATGTGAGCACGATATACAGCATGATTGTCTCTAAGTTTTATGTAAATACCAGTGCAACACAAAATGAGCAACAAAAAAGAAACAACTTGGACATAATTTATTATTAAATTATAATAAATTATTATATTTATTATATAATAAACCTTAATAAATTATATTTATTATATATTAAACCTTTTTCATCAAACTACTGATTGCACTTTTAAAGGCACAATATGTAAGTTTTCTCCACTAGAGGTTGCATTTTCAAAACAATAACAAAGGCGAAGCTTGATGACGCTATGAAGGAGAGGGGAACGATGGGAGATGACGTTTTCACCATCCAGAGATGTCCGAATCATGTTCACGGATGTAATGAAATTATTATTTTTATTACCTGTACCTTCCAAAGTTATTCAAACAGCTAATAAATTATGCAGAGAAAGCGAGCAAAGAACATTTACATTGTCAAGGAACAGTATATGACTCCCCTTATAATCAGTAAAGCTGTCTATACACTGTTTGATGAATGAATCTGCTACTTACATCATACGTACATCTGCACTTTGTTGTTTATGATGAGGGAATTTGTGAGAGAGCAGAATTCAGTCAGCGAGTGCGCGTACTGAACAAAAAAACTCTGGTGTTTCAGCGATGGCTCAACTGAAGGCCTCTGATTGGCCACTGCATTGAACGCACCATATGAATAGTGCTTCCGTAGCAGTTGCAGCTTGCTTCAGAAACCCTCCACCTTCCCCAGCTCCACCTGTATAGATCTGCTACGAGGTGATTTATGTACGCTATATGGGGGTTATTTCATGAATGTTATATTTGCAGCAGTAATATTTCTTACATGCTCACAGCAGCATGTTGTGGATGTATTGGCAGTAGCAAGTCTCGGTAAGTTTACACTTATTGTATAACTGTTTTTTTCCTGTAATTGCATGGTTTTGTATATAAGTTATTGTGTAAATTAATTTTCCTCATGCCAGCTTGATCAAGTGAGTTCTTTATTGGATTTTAAAATTGCATTCATAATAATGTGATGTTTATATATTTATGTCATGTTATTTATATTATAATCTATATAATTAAAATGAAAGCAAACGTTTTGGCTGGATATTCATTTTAAATGAAATATTAATGAACAGTACAGTAGATATAGAAATGAAACATCTGGCCACTGTGCACATACGGCCGATTCCGGCTCGGATGCGGCAGTGTAGGTCAGTTCAAACGAATGCAGCATCTGGCCGAATTGATTCGGGCCTTGATCGGGCAGTGAGTACACAGGCATCTGGCCCGAGTGCGGCAGATGGAGCCGGGCCGAGGGTAAGCCTCCGGCAGGTGAAAATTTAACTGAAACTGGCCCGAGTGTATTTTGCTATCTGGGTCACCAGTGTAGGGATTGTGAACGAGTAAATATCAGCAAACGTCAAATTTAGCTAGTTTTTACTAAACTTTAGTGTCAGCAGTTCGCTTGACACATGCGCACATGCGCATATCACCGGCTCATCACTCTCCGGTCCAAGTTGGAACTGCTTCCTCAGTTCAGTTTACTGTTGGGAGTAACTGAAGCACTGACTGGGTTGGCAAAAACCAGCATCATAGAATCATATATAGGGTTGGGTATCGTTTGAATTTTATCAATTCTGATTCCGATTCTGCTTATCGATTCCCAGTTTCGATTCCAATATGATTAAATAATGATATCAAACATTTAACCCTGTGTCTCTTTTTTTGCAAACCATTTATTGGAGCTGAATTACCATGAACAAAAATCAACAGGCTACATAAAAACTGGATTCTTTAAGAGCTGTTTGTGTGCAAAATAGAACTGCATGATTCTGGATATATTGAGGGGGTTTTTTTCCCCAATGGAAGTTGTGGTTCTCTCATGATTCTGAAGAAAAAACATTAGACAACTAAACAAAATCACATGTAATTAATGAATTAATGATTAAATGACTCAAGATGTACTTGTTTCATTACTGGATGAATCAGCATTCTTGAACAAATCTCTTGTATGATTCAAAGACAAATACATTGTAACAGCCCCTTTTTGCCACCTACTGGCGTAACAATGTAATCGATAAATCTTCATTTGAAGTGTCAAATTACTTTCAAAAGGTGATTTACTCTATTTTAATCGCTACCATACACATCGTACACACAGTTTATATCTGAACTACAAACGTTGGTGTTTGAATCGTCTTTGCGAACTTTAATGATCTATTAAAGTGCTTTGTCATGTTGGTGGTGACACCTCTCTTGCAACAGGTTTAGCTATCACAGATATTATACTTAACGTTAGCTTTTTTGGCTTTTGATCGCAAATGTAGCCAAACTTTGGAGCGGTTACATTAGTGAGCAAGGTCCTGGCAGATCGCTAGGTCCGCAACACCGGTCCTCACAGATGAAGGGAAAAAAAGCGCATATGAATTGAAAGGCGGAATCGAAATTTTAATTTGACAACAAGTATCCGATTCCTGACTTTAAGTATCCGATTCAGGAATCGGAATCGATTTTCGATTCCCAACCCTAATCATATACAAAAGTGAGATTTCAATGAGTAACTTGTAGATCTGTGCAGCTTGAGCCGCAAACTGTTTCAGACCGTTTATTTTGATTTGGTAAACTGGTTCATCCAGTGCACTTAAAAGAATGGGTTCAAAGGAATGATTCATTAGCAAACTGGACATCATTCCGGACCGTTTGCCAAAGGTTATGGATTACAGGTAATAATAATGTTGTAAATAATATTCAGTTTCTTGCACAGACCGATCGTTTCACTTCATAACACCTCAATATGTCATCAGGAGCCAAGGGTATTACTTTTGTGTTTCTTTATATACTTTTTTGACTCTCAAAGTGATGGTAGCCATTGACTTGCATTTTATGAATCACCAAGGACCACGGTTTCTGATTCTTTACTGTTCTACTGAAGAAAAAAAAGTCACCTACATCTCTGATTGCCTGAGGGTGAGCAATTTAACAGAAAATTTTCATTTTTGGGTGAACTATCACCCAAACCTTTGTCTATGTAAATGGAACATACGTCGTTTACGGAATTCACATACAGCTGAACATTGTCAGGTTTTACAAGTAGTACGTGAGATGTCACAATAGGTGTGATAATGGCAATAACTTCAAGGTCCACTGCCCAAATAGAGAAGACCTTTCCTCATCTTATCAGTAGCATGCTGTGATTATCTAAGCAACAGGAATGAGAGCGTAATCATCTCTGCCTATGGCATGTTTCCCACCTGGGACAATGGAATGCTACTCCATCGCCATGGCAACCGGTACTACCACACAAGCACTTGACTCCTTAGAAGGGACTGAATTGAGAGGAAATCTCAAAAGGTCACGACCGCACAAAGGGCTTGACTTCCCAGAGCTTCCCACTGTTCGAACATGATTATAAAATTACTTAAACAAAAAAAAAAAAAGGCTGTGAATTGAAAGTGCTGTCAGTCATTCACACGCCCTGATGGTGGTTTGTTAAAAAGGTTTGTGTGATCTGGTTGGGAAGATGCTGTTCAGCAATATGGGCAGGCCCACCTACAAAGAATGTCTGACTTCAGACTTTCTGGCATGCTTTAGTACGCCGTACATTTCTAAAACGTGCTATGATGAATTTGAATCTATTTTAGCAAAAGGCAATATAAAATGTATTTTCAAAACATGGTAAAGGAATTTATCTGCTCCAAATAAACAATTTCCTTAGCTCTACTACTCATTCAAAAGCTTGGAAAAAAATATAAATTGATTTATCTGCTCAATTTTTCCTTTTCCTGGTTTCAATAAAACACTTTGGGAAAAAATATCTAGAAAAATGTATCTGCTCCCAACAAACACTTTCTTGCTCTACTATTCATTCAAAAGCTTGAAAGAAAGAAAGAAAGAATTTCTTTCATTTTTACTTACCCTGTTAATATTTTCACTGGCCCTGCCTCAAAAAATAGTTGCTGTTATCATTTTTTGTTTTGTTTTGTTTTGTTTTGTTTTGTTTTGTTCGACCCATGTTATCTTTTATTCTAATAAATTACATGAGGACCAAAATTTTAGATACCAATTCAATTTTACAATTATTAATTCTAATTTTCATAACACAGCAAATGTGACAAGCATAACAAATATAAAGTCTATCATTAAAGTTAAGTGAACAGTCAGTTAATAAGAACAAATGAACAAATCACAAGCAATTGACTATATACAAGTTTACTTCCTGGTTTTATATAAGCCAGCTCAGTCATTTCCGGTCAACTGTCAAAATCAGCTGTGCCCTTTGCTTAGTTTCTCTACATAATCCATTCACAAATTGAAGAAAGGTTTTATTTGTCTAAGAGGACCAAACGTCCACGTATACAGTTTCAGGAATGACAAAAGCGAGTGAATCCAAAATAAAACATCTGATGAGCCGATGGCAAAAAACAGAGCTGTGCATTAAGTGATTCAGACTAAATTCAGAGTAACAAAACTACAACAGCAACAAGTCTGTTGGCTGAATGTATTTAGCAGCTTCTACAGTTGAATATAAAACTTAAAAATTTAGTTTTTAAATTAAATCTAAAAATATTTAAAAATATTCAATGCATTATTATTTAATTGTTATATCATTAATAATGAACTTACTTAATTTGTAGTTAACTAGTTAAGTATTTAAATCAAGGGTCTTCAACCGGGGGTCCGCAACCTCTAGGGCGTCCATGCAGCGATACTACAGGGGGTCCATGAATTAATATTTGATCACAAATATTTTTTTGTTAAAAAAGTAAAAACATGGGTAAAAATCATCATAAAGTAAAATATAAATATAAGCACCCTGAAACGAAAGCAAGGACACCCTCAGATAATAATGTAATATAATATTCTTGAAACAGATTTAGCAAATGCTCCATTGTTTTTGAGACTCTGCTCCAGAGAACGTGAAATTGTCCTTTTTACAGCGTGTTTTTGCAGCGTTAAGAAACTTAGCCAATCACACACGTTTGTTGATCTACAATGCAGTGGCCAATCAGAAGTGTTAGAATAAGTCACCGCTCAAAACGCTGCAGTTTTTGTTCAAAAGTGCTGCCTGCTCACTCTAATCCAGTGTTGCCAAGTCCGCGATTTTCCTGTGGAATTGGGCCACTTTAACACTGTTGCCATGGGTTGTTTTCCATGTCCGCGGGTTGAAGCAACCCCAATAATGTGATATTAAGCCCCTGGAATGCGAATTTTACCAGGGGAACCCTACCAAAAACATGTATTTTACGTGTATTTTAGCCCCCGGAATGCGATTGGGCTAGTTCTGGGATAGTTTGGTGTAGCAATTGGGTGGGTTTTGTTTTGAAAACCTGGCAACCCTGCTCTAATCCTCTCGCATTAAAGACACAACATAAGTAAGAGATTCATTATGCAGTGTAGACAACTTTATTGATTTTAATGGAACGTTGTGAGATCATGAACTGAGATGAGTGACAGCTTTCTAGTGATTGTAAAGTGAGCGGTGCGTGATTTACTATCTAAACTCCAATCGACGGTAATACTAGCATGGGACAAAAATATGGCTAGTCAAGATGCACACAATATAAATGCAGACTAATAGATTACTGAAAAAAATCCCATCAATATATATTTTTTAATAATCCATTCCAATTATTTCTAAAAGTAATGACTATAATCTATTTCTCACTATACGCTGCTGTTCTTGTAATGGTGGAGCCATTGCTTATATATTTGGCTACATCTGCACTTTACTAGAGAACTCTCAATTTTAGAGACTTAATAATTTGATTAAAAAGTAATATGTGAAGTTTTACTAAACTTGAAGATAAAGTTCAAATAAATATTTATTTGTCCATTGACAGTAAAATTAAAATGTGAATTTTTAATAAATTTGTAGCTCAAGTTCAGGTAAATGCAGTGGTGTAATGTAATGAAGTAATAATACTTCGTTACTGTACTTAAGTATTTTTTGGGAGTCTCTGTACTTTACTGAGTTTTTATATTTCAGCCAACTTTTACTTTTACTCCACTACATTTCCTAATTAAAATGTATACTTTTACTCCGATTCATTTCCCCGAAGCATATTTGTTACTTAGGCTACTACAAAATAGTCAAAAAAGAAGTCAGAAGAACACGGACTGCAGGAAAGCAGGTTTGACGAATCAGTCGTCTGCAAGTTAGACTCCTAAAAACACCTTTGCTCATGTGAAAACAAGTGCGCGCACAACCGCGCAAGTTCAGTAAAGTTAGCAATAAGTGACTTACATTTTAGAGGTAATATTGCTTGTTTTTGCTCAATTTTGCCAACGAAAATAGTTCCAAACAAAGATCACAGAACTGTTTTGTGTCTGTAAGCAATGGACAGTGTTTATTTATTGAATGAATCAGCTTTTTGAACTAATCGGTTGAATAAATGATTCAGTGATTCACTCATTAACACAGTCAAATGCTTTGTTTCTGAATGAATCAGTCGTTTGAATGAATCGGTTGAATCTCAATGACTCACTCATTAACAGTCACTTGCTGACACCTACTGGCAGTTTTAATTTCACATTTCGACAATTTTTTTCATGTTTTAAATTATTTCAAATATCAGTATTCAACGTTTTATGTTAAAAAACAAAACATGCAAATTGTTGTAAATGCATCTGTAAGTGCAGTTTAAATGAATCCATGTCCCCTCTGAGATACATAAACTGTGTAAATACATCTAAATGCTATTTCAGATGCAGATTCCAGAAATATTTTCTTATGTTGGAATGAAAGACATTAAGTACCAGATGAAGTGCTTCTTATTCTTACCCAAAAATACAAAATGGAAGAAAGAGTTAAAACTGAACACAATCTTGCTACTCAAGCTTAAAGATTAAAAAATATACTTTTCGTATTTAAGTACAATAAATATCACATACTTTAAGACTTTTACTCAAGTAATATTCTAAACGGTAACTTCAACCAAAGTCATTTAGTAAGATATCTGTACTTTTACTTGAGTATGGCTTTCAGGTACTTTATACACCACTGGGTAAATGCTTAATTGTCCATCTGATAAGCAAAAATTAAAATGTATGACTCTGCAAATGCATTAAAATCATTTTAATAAAAACAACTGCAAACAACAAATGACTTTAACAATGAAAAGTAATATACAGACAGTGATGCATGTGCAACAACATTTATAACAACATATTATAAGTGTTTTAAAAATGTGTTCATGACTATGAAGGTAAGTTACCTGTATTTATTATCAAGAGTACATTTATGATGTCGTTTACGAGATAGCATCAGTAACTAGCTAACGTTAGCAACAGTTACGATTGTGTTTAGTTGTCAGCATTTCAATGTACAATTACTTGTCTGGGTACTCTCCTGGGATTACCAGGCTCGGCATATAAAATTATATGCCGTTAAATAACATGAAACTGAACGTTAATGCTGCTATCATTATTTACAGTGTTGAAATTATTTTGTTTCTCAGT
>NW_015656006.1:59523-64790 GCF_001515625.1 Sinocyclocheilus rhinocerous | reverse complement strand
ATATTTATCGTTTTTTAAATAAATAAATATATAAACAAACTTCTAAATACAGTATATTGTTTTATTTTCCAAACCAATGTTATTTTAGTATCACTGAGATACTATTAGTTTTAATATGTTAATGTGTTAATATTTTGAAAAAAACAATTATTTTCTGCTTTAATGTTAATTTTAAAGTTTTAGTAATTTTGTTGTTTTTGTAATTTTTATTACTTTTTATTGTTTTTAAATATTTCTATATATTTTATAAATTTTTATTTCAGTTTCAGTTTTAGTTATTTTAGTACATCAAGTTAATGAGTTGCCTTGTCAATCAGCTGAAATAAGCATACATTTTTAATATTTTATTTCAGTTAACATTTATTTTATATCAAGTAACGAAATTTTTTTAATGGTTTTGCTTTAGTTTTAATTAACTATAATAACCCTGCTGCAAACCATATAATACTGAGAAATTGGGGAGGGGGGCTTAGGTGTGTATGGCAATGTGATTACCAATGTGGGCAAAAAAAAAAAAGATACTTTGTCAAAAAGGTTGCTGACCCCTGAACTACGGCCTTAATTAAAATGTGGACTTAATTAAATGTATCAATCATCAATCAACAGCAACAATGGCTGAATAGATCCTTATCGGATTTCAAACACATCAAACATTATTTACAACATGAGGCTGTGGAAAATCCTAAACCTATAAGGCATACACAGGAAATGGGGTAAGGCTAGAATCAACAGATGCACACAAAACTTCAATAATCCAGTGGTACGTACCGATTGGCTGGTAATCCAAGGAGATGTCTGAAGGCGCTTGCAATACTGCAGACCTTCGATACACCACATGAACTCTTCCCCTCTCCTCGTGTTCCTGTGTTCCTCGCTCCAGAGGCTCAATGAAGTACTCATCAGAATCAGTGCGAATCATACCAGCCTTGAGAGAACAAAAATAAAATGTCAGAAATGAAGAGGAAGCTGAAGTCTGTCTAACCAAAGACCTGCCTAGAAAAATAACTATGACAGAAAGACAGATTTGACAGTGCAAATGAAATATGTTCATAAACATAGGAGACTGTCATTACAACAGTAACAATAAATCTCACCTCTACATGCAAGGCCCCTGCCAAAACACATCATATAGTCTTGCTGGAAGGGCAGATGCTCTATATATCACCCAACCCTCATCCTCTCATTTACTATTATCTTTTCACCTAACATACGGTAACTGTTACAACATATGAACAGGTACAGAACGCATGGCTCACCTTCAAACATTCCTTCTACTCAGAGTTAAGAAATACATGATCATACATTTTTCAACCTCATAAAAATACCATTGAATTGTGCTGATAAAACACAGTCCAGTGTGTGCCTTCACAACCAAATATTTACTGGAAGCCCTGATAACTAATGAAAACACTAGAGAGAGTTAAATGTTTGATGCATTTGTCAGTGAATAATCAGGCATTTGAATCTCTTCTCTGCTTTCTTCTCAGCCTCCTATTAGTTTCAAAATCAAAGGCATCTTTTATTCAAAAATGCTTTCAGGGTACAAAACGCATTATCACACACAGTTGTAAACAAAATTGGGTTTTCCTGCATAACTCAATAAACTAACTAGATTTCCCCTGACCTGACTTTGTATCACATAATTATTTATTGCAAAAAAATATTCGGAAATCAACAAAGTGAGGAAAATTTAGACCGGATATGGAAAATTAAAGTTTTATTATTGTGGAAAAAAAATTATTTCATTTAAAATCAGAAGGAATACTTTTAGGAATTTAAAAAATTATAATAATAATATCAATTTGACTTTTCTCTCATATTGAAAAAAAAAAAGCAAAATAGCAGCATTTTCACCATTGGACCCCTCTGTATATTACTGCATACTGTGTGTTTTAAAAGGGTATTTTTAGCAGCATCATATGACCCCTTTAATTATTACAGAAAAATATTCAGAAACTAATAAAGTGAATAAAAACAGGGAAAGACTGTATGTAACGGAAACTGAAAGTTTTAGTATTTTGAAAAAGGAATACTAAAATATTTTTCAAATTCAACTTTTCTTTCAAATTGCTATACTCATAGTATAATAAGTAAAACCACATTGTAAAAATGTACAAAATATAAGAATTTTCATCATTAGTCTTTATTTACCCCACTATAAAGTATATGATTGCATTTAGTGTGTTTCAGCTTGTGCAACACGTGTGGGAGCATATTGCTAAGTCACTACAAATCATACTGACATCATGCCAAATCATCTTGACATGCAATATGTGATCACACATGTACATGTGCTCACTTCTGTAGTGCGAGTTCATCCATATGCTCAACTGTGTATTCGTCTCTTTGCACGTGAGTGGGTGAGTGCTTGAATGTACATTACTTCAAGTGTGTGTGCTTGGACCGACCTCTTTACTCTTTTAAAACAGCCTCTCAGTTTTACCTCCAGCCCCAGAGCCGGCCTCCTGGACACAGAACAGCCTCTCAGAGCCCATGCTATGGAATGTGCTGGAAGACTAGCACTCTCTCTCTCAGTCCACTCTCTCTTACTCATACAGTGCCTTGCGAAAGTATTCATACCCCTTCATTTTTTTTAAACATTTTGTTATGTTGCTGCCTTATGATAAACTTCTTTAAATTACTTTTATTCCACATCAATCTACACTCCATACACCATACTGACAAAGCAAAAACAGAATTGTCACAACTTCGTAAAGACCTTTTATTAAGATGTGTGTGCCTTTCCAAATCATACCCATTCAATTGAATTTGCCACAGGTTAACTTCGCTTGAAGTGTATTAATATCTACAAGCAAAATGAATGCTCCTGAGCTAAATGTCAACTGTCCCAGATATACTTATGCAATGGAATCATTTTAGTTTTCTATTTTTAATAAATTTGCAAAGATGTTAAAAACCTGTTTTTTTGCTTGAAAATTATGGTGTATGGAGTGTAGATTGTAGTGGAAAAAAACAAATTTAAAGCAGTTTAACATAAAGCAGCAACAAAACAAAATGTTAAAAAAAATGAAGGGGTATGAATACAATCGCAAGGCACTGTAACCTGGCAACCCCCTCTCAGTGCCATCCTGTGCACTCAAGAACACACGGTTTACCTTTCTACATGCCTGCTACCTCCATCCATTTCTGATGAACTCTATGCCTCAATAGCCATTTTTTGCTTATAGGACTTTTTAAAATGCAACCAAAGTATAGGCAGATTCCTAAAGCTGCACAAATGCAACATATAAATTGCTCTGTAACAATAACACTAGATAGTTACGTATTATAAAAACACATTACCACTCTCGTTCAAACTGCCCGAGGCAAGTAAATATACCGTGCACTGCATGTGCTCAAGAACAGAATCAGTATGCACCAAACATACATGTTCCAAACCCATGAATCTTCCCTGCAGACCCACAGGTCACTGCACCGACCACTTGCTTGACTGTTTGAAAGGGAGTATCTTTGCACTTTAATCACTTAAATTAAAAGTGAATTAAGGTCAATTTATTGCAGGAATAATTCCCTTATAACAGTGGAGAATAACAGCATTTTTCTCAACTGCTGTTTAACCATGTAAAATGCTGCTGCCTTTGTGTGCATTCCAATATCGACAAATACACAAATCTAACTCCAAATTAATCTAATCCAATCTAATTGGTCTGTTGTGCACTAACCTTAACTGACAATCAATCCATAAAGCTAACGTTCACCTAATAGTAATCAAAAATGAAACACCAAAGTTCAATATAAAAAACCCTAAAGGACATCAAAGGTGGTGGAAATTAAAAATATATATTAAAAAAATTTAAATGCATTTTAGTAGTAACGGATATTTAAATGTTTCATCTAGTTTCATTTTCATGGACTTTTAGTTTGTTTCTATATAGTTTTGTTTTTCCTTTGTTCTAGCAGAGATTCTCTTATTATTGGGAGATACGAGGGTCTGTATTACTTACCATTGGAGAAAACGTAATGGTCAACTTGGATCACATGTGCCTTGATATCCAATCACAATACAGCCTTAATGTCACTGAATTTCAGTCAGAGTTGTGCAACACTCAATCACAGGAATGAATGAGAAGTGCCATAAGCTGAATCCCACCTGTCGCAAAACGTCTGTGACTTCTCTTATAAAAAGTTTGTTTTATTTTCAGTGTAAACTCTAAAAATTGTTAAATCCAAAACGTCTCCAGGTTACGTATGTAACCAAAAGACTCTCCAAGTCTGCTTCACCCCTCGGGGTGAGGCATCTATTTGCCGGGCCTCGGCCCCTGCCTCGACAGGATGTCTGTTCCCACATATATAAAGGACCACTGCTGTGTTGTCGGTGCGCACCAACACATAGCGATCTCTTAGGCCTGGGAGGAAGTGTTTCAAAGCTAGAAACACGGCCAGCATCTCCAGTCAACTTATGCGCCACCTGAGATGGCGGCCGCTCCACAGGCCGCGGGCCGAGCGGCCACTCATGACCGCTCCCAACCGTTGAAAGATGCATCCGTCGCTAGCATATGCGGCAACCAGGAGCTCCCAGCACCAGGCCCTGACATAAGAACCAAGGTTTGACCCCGAAGGAGAGGGGAGATCAGAGGGCTCAAGGCTATGGAATAGCATCTTGATCCACCACTTAGCATAAGCTTCTCTGACCGGAGGCCTCGACCTCAGCGCACCGCGGAGGAAACGTGTAAGAAGAGGGTGTCTTCCCACTGAATGGCCACCGAAAGGGGCGTGGTAGGCCGCAATGGCCGCCACGAAGACCTCTAGGGTGGAGTGGGTCAACCCTGCGGATAAACAGGCCTGCAGGAACTCCAGAACTGTACCAAACGTGCAGTTAGCTGGGTCGAGCTGGCGTTCTCCGCACCAAGAAGTACAGTTTCCTCATAGAGGGAGCTCTGGATAGAGGATAGTCTCAACAACCTCGGTTGAGAGGCTGCCATCAGACCCAGCAGTCTGGAACTGCTTGACAGTGAGTGACCGGCCTTCTCTCACTCTCGCGACGAGGATCGACTCGATCCGAGCAGGAGACATACGTGCCTACATCGTGGTCGAATCCCCCACCATGCTCAGATAAGTGGTTCTCTGTACTGGAGAAAGCTCACTTTTCTTGGTGTTAAGTCTTAACCCCAGCTCTTTCGTTTGAGCAAGAACGACATCTCGATGTCGAACCGCCATGTGCTCTGATTGAGCTAATATCAACCAATCGTCGATGTGGTTGAGTCGTGAAAGTGTGGGGTGAGAGTGCAAGGCCAAAGGAAGAAACC
>NW_015656006.1:54404-59257 GCF_001515625.1 Sinocyclocheilus rhinocerous | reverse complement strand
ATAGCTCATTACCATAAAGTTGACCTGATTTCAACTCTCCTCGACGCCCTCAACGTCCAAGTCGCGCCGCGCCGCTGCTCGCTGCTGCTCGACGCCAGCTCACATTGAAAATGAATGACTTCCGGTCACTTTGACGCTCTCGACGGCAGCGGTGTGAACGCACGGTCAGAGAGTGTCTACTTCTGTTCCATTACCAGACCCTGCTCGGGGCCCACCAAGGTGGGAAAGGCCCCACTGAATTGAGGCGGAGGAGAACCGAACTGACTCTAGAGACCTCCGTAGAGGTAGCAAGCCTCTTAGTACCGCTACGTGTCCGGGCGGTAACTGAGAGAAGCACTCGCCGGAGACCGTTGCGCCCTGGAACACCGGCAGTGTTGGCAGACCGATCTCCTGAGGGCACTGAGGAGAGACGGGCATCGTGTAATGCGGTGTACACCGCTCTTCCCCAGAGGGAGCTGGCCCTCCAAAAGCCCTAGGCCTTAGGCGTCAGGACGTTTATGGACCACCTCGACGGCTTCCATCCTCAGAGAGTGTCTACTTCTGTTCCATTACCAGACCCTGCTCGGGGCCCACCAAGGTGGGAAAGGCCCCACTGAATTGAGGCGGAGGAGAACCGAACTGAATTCTGTGGCCTCTCACTACAGTGTGCAGGACCCACTGAGACACGTTTGGCAGTAGTTTTCACGCTGCCAAATAGTCTACTAAGGGAATCAGTCTCTCGAGACTGACCTCTGGTGAGACCTCCGTGGAGGTCGCGAACCTCTTAGCACCGCTAGGTTTCCGGGCGGTAACTGAGAGAGCGCTCGCCGGAGACCGCTGCGCCCTGGAACACCGGCAGGGTTGGCAGGCTGATCTCCTGAGGGCACTGAGGAGAGACAGGCACCGTGTAATGCGGTGTACACCGCTCTGCCCCAGAGGGGCCTGCCCTCCGAGGTCCTGAGCCACAGCATCAGGACCCTCATAGCGGAAGTCTCCTATTGAAAACGACGGCCCTCAGACCCACGTCGTCTGTTAGGAAGACTAGACCAGAGCCTGCTCGGGGCAGGACCCAATGAAGCACACTTGGCAGGGGCTCCCACACCGCCAGGTGACCTCCTAAGGGAACCAGTCTCACGAGACTGGCCTCTGGTGCGCCTAGAGCAGCTAGCTCGGTGCCCTGAAGCGGCGGACCGGCAGGGGACCGTACTAGCTGCTCTAGAGACCTCCGTAGAGGTAGCGAGCCTCTTAGTACCGCACGGTAGGTTGGGACTGCTCCTGCCCAGCAGCCCCTGCTGACCGCCTCAACCTCCTCAGAGGAAGAGAGGCAAACTCGTGCTCTCACTCGAGAAATTTTTTTTGTTTTTTCCCCAAGTGTCCCTGTATATCTAACTTCTCATAGTCAGATAAAAACTTCATTTTATTCCTCAGAATTAAATGCAGTCAAACAACCAGAGGCGTAAATACGGTCTGGTGAGTAAGATTCACATTAAAAACCGAATAATGTAATATAAGCGTTGCCTCGGCAGCGGGAAAAGTACAATCCGCCCCCCGAGAGCGGGCGCCGGATCTGGTGGTTAAAGAAGTAGATAGGGACGCGCTTGTCTACATTCCCTCCACTGGATCCATATGCGAAACCCACGGCACATGTGATTCAGAGCGTGGTCACGCTGGAGGCGTTCCCGTAGCGTTTCGACGCAGCTCGAGTTCCTGAAGGGGAACTATTGGACATTATGTGGTCCTGAATAAGTGTAAAAAAAAATAAAAAATTTATACTCTCTCTGTATTACTAGTCCAGTGTTTTATAGACTGTAAGAAACTACTGATCCTGTAGACCAAACAATTAAATATAAAGTCCTCAAGCAGAAATAATTGTGATGTATTTTGTATCTTTATAAATGCATATTATGTTTTGGAATTATTTTTTTTTCTTATGAACAAGTGCTGCACAAAAAACAAATTGTCCTCCATAATAAGGCTGGACACTGTGGTGGGGAAATATTACAGCCTATCAAATTCAATGAACTACTGCCATTCCATATAACCCAATTTTACACCCAGCCCTCTTTAAAATAAATTCAACTCATCTCTGATGTGACAGTGTCAATGAGAAACATGGAGGACACAGTGTGGCCAACGCTACTACTGCTCCATTAGCTACAGTGCTACACCGTCCAATGAGCAGTTAGTTTTGTGGAGTGGACAATCACAGGTGGATGGACAGAGCCTCCTGCCTTTACCTAAATAGCAGCCCTCGAAAGGGATCAAGAGTCCTGTGTTCCATCAGTTTAATATCCCCAGCATCAGTGCCCGCCAAGCAGACACCAGCTATGGGCCAAGACAAACATATGGGATTCAGCTGAAGGGGTCCAGTTTTCTAAGACGGCACTCCAGTCTAAACTTCTTAAGGAGCCGGTCTGAACGTGCTTTATTTAAAAAAGGTACTGCCACTTTCAAAAAAGTGTGGATTCAGCTGACCCCCTGCTCCCTTTCACCCGCCATGTTGTTTAAAGGTGTGTTTGGTTTAGAAATGTGTGTAAACCTTCGTCATCATTACCTGCCATTTTCATCCCTCCTTTAAAAGGTACTTTTAAAAAGTTACACCAGTTAATTTCTTTCACTGGGAGAGAAAAAAAGAGAAAAATGCAAAAGTCATCTAGCCCAGAGAGGAAAAGAGGAATCTCTGTATTTCGAGGAAGGAAAATCAAAATAAACAGAGTGAAGCAAAAATATTTCATGAGTACTCAGGAAAATTAACATAATAATCACATTTACAATATAATTTTTAGTACTTTTTCTTATTTCCAATATCTAAAGCATACTGGTCATTACACAACATAAAAGTACTGAAGAACTAACTAGAAATTTTAATGGCTAATACAGATCTTTTTCCTGAAAAAATGGCTTAACAAAAGAAAAAAAATGTGTGTATGTCACAGACCAGCTAATTTATTTGTTGCTTGTGCTTGTTCACAATACATATTGTAAAGCAGAAAGAAAAATGCCTTACAAATTCCAGTGAGCAAAGGAAAGTGGCAAAGGAAACCATCTGCAATACTGTTGCAAGTGCTCAAACTATGAAGGAAGGGCAGGGAAAAAAAAGAAGAAAAAATAAAAAAGCCACACACATTATGTCAGCTCACTGTTCTACAAATTTATTTAATGACGTACAAGCTGTATTTAGTCTGATAAAAAAAAAACATCATATCACACCGATATGTCCATTGATGCTGAAGAAATCAGATCAATATCACTCAAAATGTGCGATCTGTCACTCTGGGGGTGTGTCTGTAAAATGTGCAGTAGTGTGTGAAATAATTGTTTTCAACGCAGCCAATAATGTCTTCATATATATGCACCATTACAGTAGGAAAAATGCAAACTAGGGTTGTGCCGATAGACGATAGTATCGTGTATCAACGATAGTCAGAGATATCGCCTGTGGCTGATGCCTTTGACGATTGCAAGACGATTATTATTATTATTATTATTATTATTATTATTATCAGGCTAGTATTATTATATAATTAATATTAGGGTTTATTTGTTCAATCATATATTTTTTTCTGAGTTTTAACCAATCACACACAATTCCATTGAGTTTATGAATGCAGCGGCCAATCAGAGGCGTTCAGGTGAGTAATCGCTGAAACACCAGAGTTTTGTTGTTCATTGAGCGCACTCACTGACTGAAGTCTTCTGTCTCGTGAATTCTCTCATCATAAACAACAAAGTGCAGATGTACGTGCGATGCAAGTATAAGAGATTTATTCATGATACAGTGTAGACAGCTTCACTGATTATAACGGGAGTGTTAGTGTGCAATGCATAAACTCACGCTAGACTGAAGTCAGTGATGATGTTCTTTGATCATGTAAATAATCTTTTTCATTTTCTGTAGCTGCTGTTTGAATAACTGAGTAAATGTTAGCATTATAATGAGTAACTTACCGTGTTTCTATTAAATTGTTAACATATTAAATACAAATTCAGTCATATTAAAAATATTTTATGACATGACATCTATATGCTACTTGACTAAAAAGATATAACGTTAATGTGAAGTTAATAGATTACAGTAACATTAGGCTGATTTTAGCCTTACCCTGGAGTAAGTAGGAAGGAAGTAAATAATTTAATAAATTAGCATGATAATATTTTGTCTCGGTTATCTCACAGGCTGACGACAGGACGATATGACTATAGAGCATATCACTAGGGATGGGCGATATAGCTAAAAAATTTATCAACGATATAATGTTTAATATAGTTCGGTATCGATAATTATTGACATTTTTTATAACCTTTTTAAAAAAAAAAGAGCAATAGATTTTTTAATTTTTTTATTTAACCACTGTATTTTTAAATTAACCCAATTTATTGAGACAAACAACAAATATTTTTGTTTTAACATTCAAACACAAAATAAAAATGAAACAAATATCTCATTTCTAATGTTTTATATGCAGATTAAATAGGTTTTAAGGAAATTTTGTCTTGTCTCCCAAGGCCACAGGAGGGCACAATGTTTAAATTTAACCACTATTTTTAAATTAACCCAATTTATTGAGACAAACAACAAATATTTTTGTTTTAACATTCAAACACAAAATAAAAATGAAACAAATATCTCATTTCTAATGTTTTATATGCAGATTAAATAGGTTTTAAGGAAATTTTGTCTTGTCTCCCAAGGCCACAGGAGGGCACAATGAGCAAAATAATAGCGCATTTAAATTGTCAACTCAAGGAAATAACTGTCTATAAAAACTGTGCATTACGTCTAAATTAACTAATAAAAATCAAATATAATTTCATAAATTGCATAAACAGTTATGAACAAAACAGCATCATGTATTTATGCATTGCTTAATCCA
>NW_015656006.1:53453-54355 GCF_001515625.1 Sinocyclocheilus rhinocerous | reverse complement strand
AAGTAATAAACCTCCACAAATTTGGGACGTGTTTTCTAAAAGTTTAAACTGTTTTAACTTTGCATGGCTACATCTCTTGTGTGAGACGTGAGTGCAGCAGTCATATTTGTCCGTCTAAAAAATGTGCTGAATATGCGGTCTGTGTGAACGGCTTGGTTTCGGTTTTAAGTTAACCTAATCAAGATCTTCTCCGCATTGAGCTACTATATTTCTCTAATATTTTGAATGAATAACGCAGCAGTGGCACGTCTCGTGGGCTAGACTAACAAAACATTAAAATGCAACAACGTCACTAACATCATTATCACCGCATCTCGTGTGCCACTGATGATGCTCCCTGATGCACTAATTTTTTAGTAAAGCTAATAGGCTCAGTAGCTTCTGCAGCACGAACACAAGCATGTAGTCCACCATTGTTGTTGTTGCTGCTGTTACGTGACGTAGCGGTGTCTGACTAGGGTCGAGACGTGGGGTGATGACATCATCGTTTCACAAAATATATGGATTGGCTGTACACACAAAAACGCAAAATAACGGTTTCAGGCTCCCAAAATGCCAGATCCATCTGGACGAAATGTCGATACGATACAAAATTTGTACGTATACAGCTAAACGCGTCTCCGTGTGGACGGGCTCTAAAGGCTTATTTTATTTTTAAGAGAGGAGGAGTCTTATTAAATGTAAAGTGGTGATTTGAGTGTAATCCAAAATACTCCTTCGATAGGAGGAGCCCGATTCGACTACCAATCTCACTGTCGAATATTCGCGGGGTGTTATGATCATGCCATTTTGGCTATATAGGGGTGCTCAAATGTCATTTCACATATAACTACTGGGTTTCTCCCAATAACAATATACAGCCTAATTAAAATAATGCTGTAAATAAGAATCTGAAAAGAAAG
>NW_015656006.1:47183-53205 GCF_001515625.1 Sinocyclocheilus rhinocerous | reverse complement strand
AAAGACTGGATTTTTTCGATCAGGTAGGGTACAAGTGATTTCAAAACATTTCAGCCGGTTTATATATATCGTGTATATATTATTTATCTCATATAAGATGCATTTGGTTGAGTTGCGCTGCAGTAAAGTGCTTCGTTGTAGTACTACAGTTATTATCTCTTCAGCGCGCAGCGCAAGCAGGACAAACAACAATGCAGAATATTAATAACTGGGATTGTCATTTACATAACAATCATAATGAGAACACTATTATAATAAAACGCTGTGAATGTTTAGTTGTGTTGCTTTGTTTCTGCACGTTGTTGTGTGAAGAAAGCATCCACAAAAGGAGTTCATTCAGAGCCGCGCAGACACGTTCGTGTGCATTCGGGAATTTTGTGCAGGTAGCCTATAAGTCGTTATATTAACGTTATGTTGTATAAATAACGAAGCGTATTCTATATGAGATAAATGATGAGTTAAATCCCATTGATTAAAAACCTGCTGCTTCATTCTACTGGTCATCTTCAGCGCGTGCAGCTCAAAACAGAAATGTAGAACTTTAATAACTGTCATATACATAACGTTATAATGAGAGCACTATTGTAAAAAATGTTGTGAATTCTTAGGGTTTCGCTGACGTTTAATGTTAACTATCTTTTAATCAAAACATAAAACATTATTTACCTCGTTTGTATCTGCGAGGCGTCCGTTACACATTTTCCCTGTGTGTTAACGTAATTATGACTGTCGAATGTCTGACTTGACTCTTGGTAATGTATTTTGCCCTGCCCCCAAAACATATGATTCGCCTATCAGTCGAATATCGGCAAGATTCGAAAATACCGATTCGATTATGAAAATCCTTAGTCGGGGACAGCCCTAATACTCTATAATCATATCCTTAGCATGTGATATTGCCGATACACAATATTATCATGTTAATTTATTTAATTATTTACATTCTTAGTTTCATAGCCGGAGAGTGAACCAACTCCAGGGTAAGGCTAAAAGCAGCCTATTGTTAGCGTAATCTATTAACTACACATATCTTTATCTAAGATATGTGTAATTATATAATATAATATTTATCTAAGATATGTGTAATATAATTTAACTAAAAATTATCTTTTTAGTCAAGTAGCATCATCAAATATTTTTTATATGACTGAATTTGTATTTAACATAACAATAAAAAAACATTGTAAGTTACTAATTATAATGCTAACATTTTCTCAGTTATTCAAACAGCAGCTACAGAAAAGGAGTATTATTGCATTATCAAAAAACATCATCACTAATTCAGTCTAGCGCGAGTTTATGCACTTTAAAAAAACACTCCTGTTATAATCAGTGAAGCTGTCTACACTGTATGATTAATAAATCTCTTATACTTGCATCGCACGTACATCTGCACTTTGTTGTTTATGATGAGAGAATTCGTGAGACAGAAGACTTCAATCAGTGAGCGAGCACACTGAACAACAAAACTCAGGTGTTTCAGCTATGACTAATCTGAACGTCTCTGATTGGCCGCTACATTCATAAACTCAACAGAATTGTGTGTGATTGGTTGTAACGCGCAATAATCTGTATTCTCCAGCCGCTCTTTGTTGCTTTAGATAATGCTTTGAGTAGGCTAATGGAAGTCTTGCCAATAAAAACAGAACCTTATTAAATATTTTGGGACTACTGCCAGTTAATTTGCACTCTAAAAACATTCTTTTTGGTGCATTTTAAGTCCATTTAGAAACAGAGAGGTTCATAGAAGGGGGAATTTAGTTTCTTTTACATGGCTAAAGTCCTTTAGTTGTAAAAACATGAGCAGAAATTAGGTAACAGTTAAAATCAGGACAGCCTGTTATGATCCAAATGTTACCTGATTTCAAGCTGAGATTCTGAAGTTGAAGTCACTGAGTTCAGCCAATATTTGGTCAAGAATGTTTGTGTTCCCAGATGAATGGTTTCTGAGTTTAAACTGGTGTTGGACTGAATAAAAGCCTCACCTGAGTTTGCAAAGTTTGAACATAAGGAGTGAAACTCAAGCAAATGCATCTCTTTCCAATGAAAAGCAACAACTTCTGATAGTTCTGTTGTTTCAGAAAGCTTGTTTTACTCTCTTTCATTCAAAACATTTTCTCATTCTTAATATATCTGTCCAACTTAGACTTAAAAAAAATTCATCCAACAATGAAAATTCTGTCATAATTTATGAATCCTTATGTCACTCCAAACCTGTATAACTTCCTTCTGTGGAACACAAAAGGATAAATTTTTCAGTCTCTTTCCCATTCAATTTCACTGAACGGGGATTGAAGCTTTCAAGCTTCAAAGTGGTCATTAAAACATGATACAAGTGCCATAAAATGGTCCATATTTATTGTAAAATATGAACTCATTATTCACTTAAAATCTTCACACCCAACCTAATTCGCAAAAGATTTCATGAGAAAGGTAGCAATATCGGATTTGTGAACAAAACATTCTTTTGAGTCGAATCTGTCAAAACCAGTCTGAATGATTCATTCATAAATTGATCCAACTCTCAAGTTCAACTTATTGACTCTGAATGGTTAACAGCTCTCTGGAGGGGAAGGTTATCATTGAATGACGTTGATCTCTTTGTCACACAAAGCTTGTATTGCTTCAGACATATGAGTCATACAGTCCACTTTTATTGTAGGTCCTTCTTTTTGAAGCTTAAAAGCTTCAGTCCCAATTATTTTCAATGCCATGGAACGGGGGACCTGCACAGTCTTCAGAATCTTTTGTGCTACAAAAAAAGAAATACAGTCAAAGAGGTTTGAAAAACATGAGGGAGAGAAAATGACGATAATTGCTTTAACTGGTAACTGTTCAATGCATTATATCAGCAAGGATATCTGTTCAGTCATCTCTGTAAATGGGATACAGAATTCCATGCAAGTGCATCTACAGAGTCTTCCACTATTCTTAGTCCACTTTTGCTGCAGCCATGTGAGGACAGAACGTTTTGTTTTAAGGTTAAAAAGGCATATCACTTTGGCTGAAACGTTCTGTTCTTCAATTCAATATTAAATTCTCATCCTCAATAAATCTTTTTTGTTACTTTACAGATTGTCTCTAAACACTGGCAGTTACAGATGGAGTTACAGGTCTGGAGCGTTAAGAACAAGGCACATTGAGTGATCCAGTGAGTAAAGGGTGGGACACATACTGGTATGCCAGAGATGTCAGAGAGCAGAGATGTGTTTACTCTTAAAACAGTGTACACCCACTTGTGACAGTTCAGGTCTCATACACTCCCTGGTCACTGGCACTTCTGTTTGATGCAGGTTGTGCAGCCACTGTGTCTGAACTTGATAAAAGAAATGACAATGACAGCACAGTTCTTTGAACTGCAGCTCCACTGTACATCCTAGCCAGGCTGCGATAACAGCAGTGTCTCCTGCACCTTCCACCACAACTGAATGTACAGCACCAAAGCAAAAGAAATCATTTGAAATAAGATTTACCACAAAATAATGGCAAGAAAACACTGTTGAATTGTTCACACAGGCTACACACAAACTATAAATAAATATACAGTGCAAACAGAGCAGTCCAGTTCATGAACTAATGAGTTATTTTAATTAATCACTCAAAAAGATTCACAACTCCAGAGTTACTGGTTTGAACGAGTCTGATGAATCATTCACTTAATGAAATCACTGAATCCATCAGAGCACTTACTGAATCAACATATGACAGACTATTACGTCTAGTGAGAAAACATATCTCATGGCCTACATATACAAACAAGCAAACAGCATGAGCAGTGTAATCCAATTCACAAACAAATTACTCATATGAGCGATCCATTTAAGGAATAATAAAAAAAAAAAACTCACAAATTAGTAACCTGTTTGAATCAGTTTGACAAATCCTTCACTGAATGAACTTACATGCATACATACATACACTACCATTCAAAAGTTTGAGGTTGGAGAGATTTTTTTATGTTTTTTGAAAGAAGTCTCTTATGCTCATTAAGACTGCATTTATTTGATCAAATTTGATCATTAAAAACATTAATATTGTGAAATATTATAATTTAAAATAACTGTTTACGATTTTAATATATTTTAAATTGTAATTTATTCCTGTGAATTTTCAGCAGCCATTACTCAAGTCTTGAGTATCACATGGTGCTTCAGAAATCATTCTAATATGCTGATTGGTGCATAAGAAATATTTCTTATTGTTATCAATGTTGAAAACTGTTGTGATGCTTTATATTTTAGTTGAAACATTTTTTAGAATTCTTTGATGTTTAGAAAGTTCAAAAATACAGCATTTATTTGAAGTAGATATTTTTGTAACTGTGTAAAATATTTCAAAACAATCACTCTCTCTTTTGATCAATTTAATGCTTCATTGCTGAATAAAAGTATTAATTTTTTCAAACATTTCTTATCATATTACTTTAATCTATTGTCGTAATTATAAACACACTGGTTTGTAGCACAAAACACAATAGTTGTATCGTTTACTGCATTTTTTTTATTCCTCTAGGTATTTACCTATACCTCTATTTATTCACCAATACCTATAGGAGGGTGCCACTAGATGCTCACTAGGTTTTAAAACAGAGCAATTCAGTTATTAGAGGAATTCAAGGCATGATGGGAAAAAAGAGAAGTTCAAAGTCATCTCAGTAGTGAAGTGGATCTGAGAAAGGCTGTGAATATGTAAGATTGTTAGTGGCAGTGTGGGCAGAAGAACACAGACTCCTCTGACCATTAATGTCATTATTCTCCTGACAAAGGTACAATAGGGATGAAGTTCTGACTCAGGGCCAGCCTCCCGTGTGAAGCTCAGCCAGGAGTTCAGTAACGCAGCTAGCTCTGATCATCAATGAGTGGGGAGCCTCATTCAGCGCCCTGGCCACAGAATACAGCAGTATGCATTAAAGAGGCCAAGCTATGAGTGACACAGAGCTGTAGATTAGCAGAGGATAATTCCTATTGCCTTGTGAACACTCTGACTGCTCACCCTGTTTCCCCTGGAAAGGGAATGGGCATTGGTTTAGCTCTTTGATATTTTTACCAAAGTATTTGTGCTGACATTCCGAGACCTTGTTGAGTTGCTAAGCAGAAACAGAACAGTTCACTTTTCTCCACTTTCAGAGGAATGTTCACAGGCCTGAAACATGCCTGTGTCATGTAATTGAGCCTCCCACTCCTCCTCCTCCTCCCCCAGCTAAAATCATCCCTCCATCCCCCACAACCTCTCAGCTCAGAGAGGAAATATCTGCTTCACAGGCTACATGTGAAGACTTCAAGATCCACCGTGGCTGTAATTAAGACCAGTGAAACATAACTTGAAGTCGACTCGGAGTGCCACTTTACATCAAAGACTGTCTACGAAAGCATTTGATCCATTACTCAAGGAAGTGGCAGAGTTTAGGCAGAAAAAAAGTAAGTCTAAAGCCTTGTGGGTCTTGCAGAAATACACAGTCAAGGTTTCAAAGATTACACATCAACACTGATGTCATTCTAAGACAATTTAAACATTCAGAGCTGAAGGAAAATACCTAAAGAAGTCACTTCAATTGAAATAGTTCAGCTTGTCTCAGAGCAGAGTAACTCAGGGGTTACCGGTTGCAATCAGTGCTGAATCTGACTCATTATAATGTCTAGTAAGAAAACGTCTCAAGGTTACGTATGTAACCCTTGTTCCCCGAGGGAACGAGACGCTGCGTCGAATGCTTTGGGAACGCCTTCAGGGTGACTATGCTCTGAATCGTGTGTGTAATCAGACCAATGGATGGGCGCGACCTCAAGGACGGGGTGACGTGTGACCAGGAAGCTATAAAAGCACGTGAGGTGGAGACAGCGGCAGCTTCTGAAGAATGAGGGAAGCGCTCGCAGGGATGCCGGAAGTATGGCAGGAGACGCAGCGTCTCGTTCCCTTGGGGAACTAGGGTTACATACGTTTTATTAGTTGACGAAAATGTCAATAGATTTATGTCATAGTTTTTGTCATTCAAAAAGAGTTTTAGTTCGTTATCGTCTCGTTGTCG
>NW_015656006.1:45533-46948 GCF_001515625.1 Sinocyclocheilus rhinocerous | reverse complement strand
AAAGCGTTCGACGCAGCGTCTCGTTCCCTCGGGGAACTAGGGTTACATATGTAACCTTGAGACGCTCCCCTTCAGGAACTCGAGCTGCGTCGAATGCTTTGGGAACGAGATGCCCACGCCCTCAGACTTTCAAGTCCCTGCGTAGTGTGTATGACTTCAGCACAACTATGGCAAGAGGACGGAGGAACCAGGAGCGGTACGAATGTCGAGGTCATAGAACCTGACGAAGGTGAGCGGCGTAGACCAGCCTGCAGTGTTACATATATCCTGCATAGCCACACCCAACAAGAAGGCCTTAGAGGCCGCCACACTTTGGGTGGAGTGACCCCTAAGGGTGAGGGAAGGCCAGAGGACTCATATGACATAGTAATGGCATCAACAATCCACCTAATGAGGGTCTGCTTAGTGGCAGGCAGACCCCTCTTGGAAGGACCATAACAAACTAATAATTGGTCAGACTTCCTCCACATGGCAGCTCTGTGGACATATGTGTCCAGTGCTCGCACTTGCAATTTAGCTTCTGCTGGTCAGGCTCCCTAAAGGGGGGAGGACAGAAAGCCTGAAGTATGACAGGCCGTGGTACTGAGGAGGGCACTTTAGGGACATACCCCGGCCTGGGGTACAGAAAAGCTTTGGCCAAGCCGGACGCAAAGTCTAGGAAGGAGGGGACCACTGACAAGGCCTGCAAATCTCCGACTCTCTTCAGTGAAGTGATGGCTAACAAGAAGACATTCTTAAGTGTCAGAACTCGATCTGAAACCTCCTCAATAGGTTCGAACGGAGGTTTACAGAGAGCCTCCAGGACCACGGCCAGGTCCCATGGTGGAACACGAGGTCGTACGGGAGGGCTCAGCCTCAGCGCACCGCGGAGGAAACGTGTAACCAGGGGGTGTGTTGGCGGACTCTGACCACCGAGAGGGGCATGGTAAGCAGTTAAAGCCGCAGTTTCCTCGTGGTGGGAGCTCTGGGTCAACCATGCAGAGAAACAACCTCGGTTGAGAGACCAGAAGCTACGAGTTGTGCCCCCTCAGAGACCACACCCACAGCTTCCACAGCTCTGGGCGGGGGTGAAAGATGGTACTAGAGACCTGCACTCCCGCAGGAGTACCACGGGACCCAACTCAACAGGGTGCGGCGCGGGACTCTTGATGGGCGAGTGCGGGTGCGGGCGGGAAGAGACTCGTGTGTGTGCGGGATGCGGGAGAATAAAATGATTCGCGGGACTCTAGCAAAAAAAAATTATCTAAACATAAAATGTCTAAAACATAAATTGTTATGTGTTGCACAAAAGCAAAAAGAACAACTAATAACATTAAAATGATTAACACGCGCAAGCTAGGCAGAGTTTCTATTTATAACACGTGTTTAAAGGGTTGCGCAATGTAGCCAATCACAGACTCAGCTGTTGATTTCTG
>NW_015656006.1:31150-43901 GCF_001515625.1 Sinocyclocheilus rhinocerous | reverse complement strand
TTTAAAGGGTTGCGCAATGTAGCCAATCACAGACTCAGCTGTTGATTTCTGGAACGCAATGGCCAACCAGAGGTGATTAAGTTAGAATCCACTCACAGCAGTGCTGAAATTGCGTGCTCACGAATCGTCTCATTTTAACACACGAAGTGTAGACATTGTGAAAGATTCATTGTGAATATGTTCATTGTGTTATAACAGAGCTTTATGAGATCGCGATGAACTGAGATGTCAGCTTTTAGTGATAATAAAGGAAGAGCTGCTTGCATTCCGCCATGCCAAACCATGCAGGCAGCAGCCCATGCTTGCTTTTCTGTTAAATATAACAGTGGTTTGTGAATGTTGCCTAAATAACAAATATTTTATCGGGAGCATTTATGCTAGGATGTTATGGATCTTAGGAGATGTTACAGAACCATTTAATGTAAATGTCTTTGATGTGCTGAAAAAAAATCTATATAGATTACTTTTTTGCGGGTGGGAGCGTGACAAATCATGAATGTCGCGAGCGAGAGCAGGCCCAGATAAGATATTTTTCTGCGGGAGCGGGCGGGCGCGGGACAGAATCTTGCGGGCAGGAGCGGGACTGAAAAATCCATCCCGCGCAGGTCTCTAGATGGTACCCCCGCCTGTGAGAGGAGATCCCTCCTGATGGGAATCTCCCACGGAGATCCGTCGAGAAGGGAAATCAGGTCCGAGAACCATACTCGGCCCGGCCAGAACAGGGCTACTAGTAGCAGAAGGACCCCGTCCAGGCGGATCTGGTGCGCCAGCTTGTACAAGGGGCGCGAACGCAGACCTCCCTGGTGGTTGATATAAGAGACCATGTTGTCGGTGCTCACCAACACATGGCGAACTCTCAGGTCTGGGAGAAAGTATTTCAGTGCTCGAAATACAGCCAACATCTCCAGGCAGTTGATGTGCCAAGTGAGATGGCGACCGCTCCACAGACCGCGGGTAGGGTGGCCACTCATGACCGCACCCCAACCGGTGAGGGACGCATCTGTCGTTAACGTTATGCGACGACAAAGAACTCCCAGCACCGGGCCCTGTGACAAGAACCAAGGTTTCCTCCACATTTCTAAGGCACAAAAGCATCACCGCGTGACCTTGATCATGCGAAGCGGATTTCCCCTCAGGGAAAACCCCTTGGTCTTGAGCCACCACTGTAGGGGTCTCATGTACAGCAGGCCAAAAGGTATCACGTTGGACGCAGCTGCCATCAGACCCAGCAGTTTTTGAAACTGCTTGACAGTCACAATCCCTCGAGAGCTGACTCGGCGTGCTTCGCTCCCAGACAAACAACACAAAGGCTGTGTGTATCCCCACCCTTGATGTAGCTAGGGCAGCGAGGAACACACAACCTAAACTGCTGTTTGCCTTTATCACCCCCTTTTTTTGTCTTGTGCTTAGACTTTGGCATTGCTTTTTCGTTTGCAAAAGTGACAGACAACGGTAAATAGGACATACACACACAGAGCGCTTCGCTGAATGACAGAAGCTGCCACTGTCTCCACCTCACATGCTTTTATAGCTTCCTGGTCACACGTCACCCCGTCTGTGACATCGCGCCCATACATTGGTCTGATTACACACACGATTCAGAGCATAGTCACGCTGAAGGCGTTCCCAAAGCGTTCGATGCAGCTCAAGTTCCTGAAGGGGAACAGGTCTTTCTATAGGGCTGCAAGCAAAAACCTAGCATGCAGTATAGAACAATTCAAGAACAAATTCATGAACAAAAGTCTTTTGATTGAGTTGGCCTCATGGGATGCATGCAAAAACAAATAAAGTCTGATTCACACATTAATAATTCTTATGAGTGGTTCTTTTAATGAATTGTTAAAAAAGACAAATGCAGGAGCCACCATTTCAATCAGTCTGATGAATTCACTGAATGAACTCACTGAATTCCTCAGAGCAGCTTCTGAATCAACTGAATCTGATTCACTAGTGAGGAAACAGAGTCTTTCAGTTAAGTCAAAAAGAATCACAAACTCAGAAATTATCCATTCTAATTAACCTGACGAATTCCTCTCTTAATTAACTCACTGAACCCACCAAAGTGGTTACTGAAACAACGTATGACTTAACAATGTATGACAAGTGAAAAAATACATCTTTAGATTAAATGGGCCTCGCAAGATGCATGCAAAAACAAACTGATTCATATAAATGACTCTTATGAGTGGTTATTTTAAAGAATTGTTAAAAAAGAATCAGAAACTCAGTAGCCACAGCTTGTATCAGCCTGACAAATTCTCTGAATTAATTAATGCAAGCAGATACTTAATTAACATCTGACTTAGTAAAATAACTGGTGAGAAAACACAACTTTCAGTTGAGTTATTCTCGCTGGCTACACGCAAAAACAAACATACAGCTATAGTGAGAGTAGCCTGTCGACATTTATGAGCAATTCTTTTAACAAATCATTCAAAACAACTCTCAAGAGTTACTGGTTTGAAAAGCATTTTCGCTGAGGTTATTAGAAGTAAAATGTTTCTTTTTTATTCTTACTAACATTTCTTTTGTAGTCAGATTCAATCATGTTTTGAATTTCTATTTCAAAATAATTTTGAGTATTTATTTATTTCAATTTATTGTATCCTAAAAAAGTCAATAAATACAAATAAAAAACAACCATGCAACCTTTCAGATAAATAGCTTCCTTTATCTGTTCCTAGCTTTCTTTCTAACTGAGCACCAACTAGATTTCTTTATTGGTATGTTTTGTTTTGGTTTGGTTTTTCCTATGTAGGTCACTGGTCCATCTGAAAAGTCAAATTGTAGACAAGCTGACACATTCCACTTGATTCCACAGAGAGAGAGAGAGAGAGAGAGGGGTCCAAGTTTAGGCTCAGATAAATAAACCCCTGTACTAAATGCCATCCCTTGATTCCAAAGAAACGTCTTTTCCCACTGAGTGCCTCATCAACACAGACATCACTACTTTGCCCATGCTTGTCTCCATAAATTCTTTGGAAGACTATGCAAAATAGATTTCCCAATTTGACCTCTCTATTTATCGTTGAAGAGTAAAGCTCTCCTCTGATGTTCTCTGATGTTGGATAGGCCCTGTGGAGAGCAGCTTCATCCTATTTGTCAGCTTCCTGGGGTGACCCATAGTTCACTGAACTCTACTATCACTCTAGACACTCGCCTCAAGCTCACATATCTTTTGTGAGGAAGTAAAAAAGGCCAAAAGACATACAGTACAATGCACAATACATGTTTTCCTGAATGGTCTAATTTGAAGACTGGCAGGTGAGTGGCTTAGTACTATCCTCACCACAGCATGTGTTAAAAAGGAATGAAAACTTTTTATTTTTGCTTTTAGCAAGATTTTCAATGAATAACTTTCAGACCATTACTCACACAAAGCTATTGGATGGCTTTAGAGGGCTTGGAATATAATAAATGACTCGTCTGAACTGCTTTTTTTTATATTTTTGGTCACAGTCTACTTTGGCTGTATGGGGAAAAAAGCCACTAATAATTTATTAACAATGTTTAATGTAATCTTCTAATGAATAAATCTCTAAATGAATGTTTATTGTACACTGTAATGTTGTGATGCCTAAATTCAGTTGTAAGAAGTAAAACAATTTATTTTAAAGTAAAACAATTTATTTTAGTAATTATTTTATTCTTTTTTAGAATTTTTTTTTTTCAATTATAAAGAAAAAATAATATACATTTTAATATCGCTCACAATGATTGCTGGCTTATATGTATTGGCTAGAATTTTAATATTGCTGCATTGCTAGTTTGGAGAGACATGAGAGTTAGCAGATGATGAAGTGAGGGGGTGAGCTGTCCCTTTAAATAAAGAAAATGTCAAATATAAGCAAACTGCAAATATTACGGGGGGGGAAAAACTGATGGTCATAGAAACAGGTTCCCTGCAGGTTTGCAGAAGTCTAGGAATGACTCACCACTCAATGCCGGTGAGGATTTGCATAGAAGTTTAGAAACCGAACTGCATTGGCATTATGAAGTACAAAAATAGGACAAAATGGCTTGTAAGCCAACCTTTGCAACATCATGTTTCTGTTACATTTTGCAATTTGTCCCAGACCCTGCTTGTTAAGTTCATTTAAGGAAAGGAAACAACACTCACCAGCCCATCACAGTTGTTAATGGCGACAGAGGCTCCAGGAACATCCGTGATGTCCCCTATAAAAGTGCAGTCAGTTTTCAGCAACTCTCTTCTGAGTATTCTCTCCGAGTCGGTTCCATTCTCAGTCGCATTCCCAGCTATTTCGATCTCATCGTGCCATTCCACCATGGCTCCTGGAGCCAATAATCTTTGGTTGGGATGTAGTCGGAGGTGGAATTCCTTGCCAAAGACAGTGATGTTAAAGAACAGCCTGTCTACCGCTTGTGCTAACCCTTCCAAAACTTCCCGCTTCACACGCTGCTTGTGATTGGCCGAGAGAAGATGCGAGAGGTAGTGTCCCTCTGCGTCTGTACTGATGGGAGTAATGAGGCCATATTCTTTCAGACGGATCTTCAACAAGTCTGATAAAACAAAGACAAAAGTAAAATTTCTCTTAATTTTATTAAAAGTTAATTATAAAAAATTACACATCTCATGTTACATGTAAATACATGCTGGATTTCAAGTCCTGATGGATAAAAAAAAATGTCTAATTAAAATTTTTAAAAGGCTAAATAAATTTTGTAATAAAAAAAATTGTGTGGTTATGAAGTCTACTGAATGGCTGTTTATAGCCATTAAACTGCCTCTTACATTTCAATGCCATTTTATTTGAATGCCTGGCTTGCCTCTTGACATATGAATGATGGTTTGCATGGAGGAAAACATTTCAAATAGAAAAATGTGCCAGAGCCAAAAACTCTTTGCCTTGCAATTTATTATGGCAGTTTTGGCTAAGCAAGATATAAAACGGTTTACCTCCCATGACTGACTGTTAGGGCTTATACAAAAATAAAACAATTCATTCAGCCATCAATTCAAATAGAACATTTTTAGGTCAGCTATCTAATATTGAGGCTTCCTAATATCTGTTTGACACTGCTTAAAGAAGACGCAGCCCTTGAATCTTGTTTAATCGAATAAACATCCAAACATGGTCATATAAAGAAGGCATAAAATATTGTTCTTTCAAAACATTAAATGCTTTCCCTCTGCATATCACTCGTTATGTTATAACATTTTTGTTAACAATAATACAATAATTTCTGTCATTTACTGCTGCTAGATTTAATGAGTTTCAACATAGAGTCAGTTTTAGCATGATTTACTGCATCAGTAATTAAACTGAATGTGGTTGAAAAAGTGCAATGAACTCATCAATGCAGGTTGTGATTTGACACCATTTTACTCTGCTTAAAAATTTAAGGGATCAAGAATGAGGTTACACTGGACAATTAATGTCTTGAGGTTTTCCGACTGTTCATTAAAAGAGAGAGAGAGAGAGAATGAATTCTTTAGCGAATTTATTATAAGTCTAACTGACTAAATTATATATCATCCTGTGCAATTTGCGTGTCATTCCCAACTTTAACTAGCAAACTATTAAAGGTGTTAAAGTCTGTTCAAAGTTCTTTAGAGATTGATTTGCATCATCTCTTAGAGTAACCTTAGGGCTAGTTCTGTACTCGCTGTTAAACAGTTCTGATTAATTTTCTCATTAAAATATTTGTCATTAAACATTGAGAGGAGAAGATGCAAGTGATAACAGTTAAACCCCACATGACTTGGCAGAGTGCTGACTCTAGTTTGCACTTTGCAGCTGTTAATAAATTATTAATGAAGCATCATAAGTTTTAAATAACCTTAAAAAGAAGTTTAAGAAACAAAAAGAGCATACAGATATCGGAAAGGACCGCAAGGCTGTATACTTTACCTTCTTTATCTATACTTTCACCAGCCTGCAAGAAAAAAAGAGAACAAAGAGATAAAGAGACAATGCATGAAACATGCAGTCAAGACATTTACAAAACACTATTGGTACAAACAGAGAAACCATAAGGGATGTAAAACTGTCATGAGAATATCCCAATCTGACATTCAACTTTCAATTTCATCTGTGGCAAGCCATTTTAACATGCATATCTTTAAACAAAATAGTATCTATTTTTGTTACTACTACTTAATTTTAATTACTAGGACCGGTGGCAGAGGAACAAGTAACTCATCCATTGTTATTGTGGTTCAGATATCAACTATTCACTTCCTATACTAGTTTTACTAGCATTAGGTGCCAGTACATTTTTGTTACTACTAACCATCCAAATAGTTACTAGTATCTATTTCAGCTTTACTGATACTTATTAGACTTTAGTATCCCATCTCAACTGTTATTAGTAACATTTCTTATCTAACTTTTTAACTAGTTACTAGTCGGTATGGCTACTTTATAGATTTTGTAAAGTTAAAAAAATGTTACTTGTAACAAATACTACACAAACTGGAATAGTAACTAAAAAGTACGGATGAATAAATTGCTCTGAATAGTCAATATCTGGACCTCAGATACACAAAGAATTATATAGTGAAAAATATGCAGTGTGTTATCAGTAACAGTGTAATAGTTACCAGAAGCAATGCAATAAAGTACTAATTAATCAACAAGTACTATTACCTGATAAGTTACTACTGAATTTGTTAAAAGGAATAGATATGAAAACAGCTTGCCATATTTCACGTGTTTTCTGACATGCCAACTTTTCAGACAGTTTGGCTATTGGTTTGACAGCTGGGAACACTCTCCTAAAATGCGCAAGTTTCTCTCTTGTATTTGGTTAATACGTTTCTTTAAACACTATGCATAATACGAACAGGCAGAACAAACTCAATATACTGGTATGGGTATTCTTGTAACCGGCTTAAATTTTAATCAAATTGATATGAATTCGAATCGTGTTCCAAGCGGGAGGACGACTGTCACACCTCACACATCTCCCGCGAGCTTTCACTTACAGATCACTTTCTATACAACTTTACGTGCATAAACAGTAAATCATTAACACTTACCAGATGAGCTGAAGTCAGACTTACTACAACTCCTACCATTAGTAACCTAAGTGACAGGACAACCATCACGAGTCGGGTTTTCTCTACTGAAAGACGAGAAACAGAAACTATAATCCAAATGGGATGTTTCAGTACGCGCCTGTCTACTCTAAAATTGTCGCGCACTACTTATCCTCAAACAAGTGACCTTAAAGACTGCTTAAAAGTAAGCCAAGAGTAATTAATAGAGTTTAAAGTTGTAGAACTTGGGTCAATGCGTCAGTTTGGTAAACTTATAGGAAAGACATCCCTCTGAAGAGTTGTGGTGGTTAAGTGGAGTTGAGCTGGCTGGACAGAGCCTTGTCTGAGCTCTAACCTGGCACTTCGCGCTGACTAATAAACTACAGACCAGCCCTGACGCGTGACGTCATTTTCTACCCTTTCCCAGGAAAGCACATGGTGGAAAAAAAGAAGAAGAAAAGGAATATGCAAAGAAAACTCATGGCGATGCTTTTCTCAAAGCGAGCTAGTGTGAAAGTGGTAATGAAGCTAGTTAGAAGAGGTTTGAGATGTAGAGTTTGAGATCTCCTGCAGATGTAAAATCCAGCTACTCCTGTTACTTGGCAGGTAATAGTATAATATAATAATTTTGCGTGGCATTAAATGTCACTGGTTTTGACTTCCATACATGTTAAAGTTAAAATTTATTTAGTGTTCATTTTTATAGTTACTTGACTTTCCAGTGACTTGACGCAGCTTTCCTTAAAACAGAGATAATAACAGCTCACTGTGCTTGGAAATTATGTTATGTTTTTCCTCCCTTTCTGATGAGGAACAGAAGGGAGGGACACAGCAGAGAATAGCCTACAATCCTCTCCATCTCAATCAATGTTTTGTTTAATGGCCTTCTACAAGGTCTTTATATCAGCCAAATTGGCTAAGACACAAATACTGGGAAATGCAACTCATTTCCGCTAATGCAAATCATTACTGCTGTATTGTCATTTCTTCATATGAAGGGACGTGTCATATGTGTGTATACTTCTGAGAAAAGAAAGAAAGAAACTGCTAAGAACAGACTATTTTATTACTGTTTAGAGGGTTGGCTCAGTTTCCAGTCCTGAGTGTAATAACAAAGACAACCTTTTTCTCAGTTTTCTTGACCCCTTTGAGGTCGGATTCTGTATCACAAATTTATTTAGCACTTAAAAAAAAACAAAAAAAACATCTTTGCCAGATAACATTGGGCTACTATTGTACATGTGTCAAGCATTTACTTACATGTAAGCCCATTTGATTTCTCATATCTATGCAAAGACCTAACACTTGCAGTTTTTACCTTTGTTTCTTCTCTTCCGAACTATTCCAGGTCTTCTTGATGCCTTCAAGGCCATGTGTCAGTTCAAATGCATTACAGGTGAGTTTTAAGCAGAGGTAATCTGATCACCTTCACATCTGCAGACCTCATGTTTTCCCTCATCCCTATTTAGGCATGACCTCCACTGTCTGGGTTTGCTCCCAGACCATATCACTCAATAATAGCCCACGTTCAGTGTCGACTGTCTATAATAAAGCAGTTTCCATCTAGTGACATTTTTAGCATGTTTTATAAACACATACCAATGTTCTTATTTTAAACTACGAATTTAGAAGTGTGTATAACTGTAAAGACAAAAAATAGCCGATTAATATTTTCTATATTTAATACAATCACACCGGCGTGATTAGAACGTTTAGTATGTCATATCATCAGCTGCTGAATTCAAATCTGTGTTCGCTGGCTGGCGCTGAGCCTACGCGTTTTTAAAGCTCTGCGCATTATAATCAATCACACACAATGCTGTTGAGCTTATGAATGCAATGACCAATCAGAGGTGTTCCGATGAGTCATCGCTAAAATGCCCTGTTTTCTTCACTCTCTTGCTGACTGAATACCTCTTTCTGGCGAATTCTCTCGTCAGAAACAGCAAAGTGTAAATGTGTGTACGAATCTGTAAGATAATTAATTTCATAGAGTAAACCGCTTCAGTGATTTTAATGGGAGTTTTTGAGAGTGCTTGAACTAGACTGTCAGTGAAAATGTTCTTTGTTAATGTAAATGTTCTTTGATCTCTTTCTGTACAATTAAAGTGTTATGATTAGTAGCCTAACTTGCAATGTCAATCACACACAATGCTGTTGAGCTTATGAATGCAATGACCAATCAGAGGTGTTCCGATGAGTCATCGCTAAAATGCCCTGTTTTCTTCACTCTCTTGCTGACTGAATACCTCTTTCTGGCGAATTCTCTCGTCAGAAACAGCAAAGTGTAAATGTGTGTACGAATCTGTAAGATAATTAATTTCATAGAGTAAACCGCTTCAGTGATTTTAATGGGAGTTTTTGAGAGTGCTTGAACTAGACTGTCAGTGAAAATGTTCTTTGTTAATGTAAATGTTCTTTGATCTCTTTCTGTACAATTAAAGTGTGTAGTATTAACTATAGTGAACTGATAAACTGTAATAAATACTGTAGTATACTTTAGTTTTTACTACAGTAAACTGTAGTAAACTTGTAGTATAATCAACCCTATAGTTGTAGAAAACTCAGTACAGTATTGGGTAAAGTAATTTGTTTATATTACTATAGTTACAGCAACTATAGAATTACAACAACAAATTAATTCAAGTACTTTACTATAGTATGGTTCAAAAACACTATAGTATTTACTATAAATCATTATGGTATTTTTTCATGTGGGGCATTTGGGAATGTTTCAAATAAACAGGAAAAAATAAATAAAACGTGCTGTTGTGGCTGCTGTGTGACCCCCCCGCCCTTTCCACCAACTCGTGCCCCCTCAGAAATAATGAGTGCATGCTCCTATAGGAAACGGTCAAAGAATGGCAGTATTTCTCTCTCCCTGTGGCCCTAAACTCTGGCTTCTCTCCAAGTGTTACCGGTCTGCTGCTCAAATGGTATATGAAATTTCAGCTGTATTGTTATCGTTGATTAAAGAGGTGCTCGGAGGTCCTGAGACTCTGTCTGCACTCAGGTCCATACACTCTAAAGCTTTTATTGGAAGGTAAAATTGAATGTCAGCAACCCTTTTGTTTCGTGCCTCAGCTTTGATTCTGTAAAGCCAGACTCCGGCTGAGTAATGAGGTTGTAAAGTGGTCAATGAAACAATAAACTATTTGCAACTGTGCTGACATTAAGAACCATACTGTTCATGTAGGGCGCTCCTTAAGTTTGAGGCCTGTCACCTTTCCTAATGTTTCGCCTTTCAGCCAAGCATTTCACAAGATCGTTTTAAAACACAATACACAAATGTGAAACGTTACCAAAAACTGTAAGCAATTAGTCATGCATTTTGTGGTTAATGCGAAATGAGGAATTAAGTCAGGAAGGACCATTTCCAGAAACAAGTCAAATGCTTTCTTTCTTAAAAAAAAAAAAAATAAGACACTTATGTTTTGTCTAATGTGTGACTCAGTGATCAGGCCATCAGACCACACCTAACAACAATTTGCAACGGACTGACCTTCCTGACATCACAAAGAGCATTCTGATGGCTATGAAGAAGGTATTTGAATGTCACGCTGTCCACTTGCTGCCATCCCATCTTTGTTTTCAGACAAAATGTTTGGAGTACAATAGCAACTGATGGCATGCATGCCAAAGTCACAAAGTGCATCTAATTGGTGCTTTGACCTCCTGAGAGCTTAATGGTAGTTTCTGTCTATGCACATCTTTGAGTTAAAGAAAAGATTCAGCAATAAAAAACTGCCCTGTAAAGGCTTTTCACAAAGGGAAGGACAATGCATTTTGACATTTTAACCCTTACTAGTCCTATTCCGAGGGCAAGACCATTTTTACGGCCCCATTTATCCATTTATATTCTGTACCGTTGTACAAGATATATATATATATATATATAAAAATCAAGATTGTAACTATAAAACATAATTTCAATTTTATAACTCAAGGAAATAGTGAATTTTTAAACTAATGTTTGTATTATCCTAAAACTGTTTAGCTGCAACAGTCTTCAGCGTGTTGTCATGCTTAGATACTGTATGTATATGAATGTGTTATTGGTGTTTTACAGTATGAGTATTAACTCAATATGCAATGTCAGTTTCGTCACCTTGGAATTAAAGGTTCTATCTGACATTTTTGTCAAAATTGAGTTATTCACATATTGTTATTCTGTGACAAATTATATACATTATGTGATGTTTTTTTTAAGCTGTGTACATTTTAGGACTTTTTAATTTTTTTTAAAGGTTCTGTCTACAGAGTATATGGAATGCAAGCTCACTTTGAAGCTCAATATCTCAAAACCGCTCAGAATGCAGATAGAACCTTATAATTCCAAGGTGGCGATTTGCAGAGCATTAATGATAAATTAAATCCTGTGAAAATCAGCCGCTGAAGTCTATTGCCGATATATATATTCATACATGGTTACATGGTTACAGATGCCGTCAACTTGCTCACAGTGTTCACGGACCAGCGGCCCATAGAAATAGCTGCTAATAAGGCATCGATGCATGGCTGTATACATTTCTCTGTTTTCGGTAAAGTTCTTTACCAAAATATAAAAATATATTAAATATACAGAATTAGCAGGAGACTACTTTCATGATACTTAGAAACCCACACCAACCCGGAAAAACAACTGTGTTAACAACACTTATTCACTTAGTTGTGCAAGAAATGAATGCAAAAGATGTCAATCACTTAACGAAAAACACACACAGACACATACACTTGTGGTTTTGCTCTTATAGTCTTGTACAGATTTAAATATGTAATACACTGTGCATGTCTTTAATGTCTGTACTTCTGCTTTTTCTCTCCTTTTTGTGTGTTTGTAACATTATTTTAATAGTAAGTTTGTAATTTTCAATTTTGTTTTTAGGGTGATTTTGTAACATTCTTTCCAGGGACTACAGAACATTACAGTAATATTTGTTAGTGTGCACTGTCCCTGTATAAACTAAATAATAAAACTATACTTCGTCTTCATGATGATAATAATACATTTTAATATTCATTAATAATACTAATAATTAAATATATATTTATAATGAAGTGATACATTAATTCATTACAATCACATTAAGCTGTATATACTGTATTATTTTTTGAATTATATGTATTAAAGCTCAAGCATTTAATTCCCGACCTAAACTCTTTATTTGATCTGTTCTCAAATGGGTTGTAATTGTTTGATTGATCTTGGTGTACAGAGAGATAACATTAAAAGAAAAGTCAACAAGAGGAATAAATTTTCCACCATGTGTGTGTGTGTGTGTGTGTACATAACCATATTTTGGGTACAAATTAGTACCAAGAAGTGAGCTAATCCTAACAAAACCTCCCAAAATGTCCCTTTGGGAATGTCCTCATTTGTTAGTATATATATATATATATATATATTTATATATAAAACTACGCCATAACAGAAAGATTTAGGATGGTTGACATGTACGGACAACTGATGAAGTCCCACTTTTTAAGTCAGCTTGATCAAATAACATGTGGCATCCTTTAAAGGGGTCATATGATGCAATTTCAAATTTTCCTTTCTCTTTGGAGTGTTACAAGCTGTTCGTGCATAGATAAGATCCCTAAAGTTGATATTCTTTATAAAAGTTAAGACTTGTCCACGCCCTCCTAAAACGCCTCATTTAAACACACCCCTACATGTCTACGTCACTGTGTGGGGAGATTTGCATAACACCGACCGAGTGTTCACGCAAAGAAAGAAGGCGTAACTTT
>NW_015656006.1:29432-30257 GCF_001515625.1 Sinocyclocheilus rhinocerous | reverse complement strand
GTAACATTTCTGTCACATGCTTGAGGTATTCGGCCAATCACAATGCACTGGATAGCTGGCCAATCAGCGTACACCTCGCTTTTCAGAACGTTGAGCTTTGTAAAAATCGACGTGTTTCAAAAAGGAGGGGCATAGAGGAGAAACAATAATGTACATTATGTGGAAAATAATGTGTTTTTTTAACCTTAAACCGCATAAACACATTGCATTACACCAAATACACAACATAATGTTCTTTTTAGAAACGTCATATGACCCCTTTAAAGTGAAGAAAAAGAGAAGATGTAGTAGAAGCAGAAAATGGAAAGAGAAAGAGAGAAAACGCTTCAGGCCTCTGAGTGAGCATCGGATTTAAAGCACCTGGACAGATCACAAAATCAGCCATTTTGATCCAGCCTCAAATTGGCAGTTCTTCTGACCCATTACCTCTTTTGATAAGTAAACAGAGGAATTACTGGGAAGGAAAATGCCTCACAGTCCGTTTGGATTACAGTGGTGAAGAGGGCAGATTAAAGTATTACAACAAAATTTGAGTTGCTTGGGTAAGGATGCTTAAAGTAATTACCAGCTAATGTCAGTCAGTGACATTTAAGGAGAATCTCTCTTGAGTTTAGCTGTGGTCAAATCAAAGTTTCGTAGCTAAGTTTTGAGAGTTGCGTAACCCATCACAGAAGGGCAAAAGATTGCGTATAAGAACACTTGTTCAGTCATGCTGATTGTGCCATGAGTAAATTATTCATAATTCTCAATAGTGTTGTGCTGGTTTTTACTTTGCACCGATTACCCCCCCCCCCCCAAAAAAAAAAAAAAAAAAAAAAAAAAAAA